>NC_090318.1:9251302-9477648 GCF_039906515.1 Pseudorca crassidens
CACAAACAAACTCCTAACTGTGATTCAATGCTCAGCCTCTACTAGCACACACACACACGCATGGCTCATTGAGACTCAACGTATAGTTCATACAAGCACAAACACATACAAGACATCTCACTGTAAATCAATATTCAGACTGTACTACACACACACACAACCACACACACACATGGCACACTGTGACACAATGCTTAGCCTCTACCAGAACACACACACACACACAAACATGCACTCATACATGGCTCACTGTGACACAATGAACCACTTATACCATCACTCAAAAACACACTCCCACAAACACACATGGGTTACTGTGACACAGTGCACAGCCTATATGAGCAGACAATCACACAAACACACAAAATTGATCACTGACTCAATGCACAGTCTGTAGTAGCACATACACAACACTCACTGTGAGTCAATGCACTGCCTATACCAGCTCAGACACATATATACGGCTCTGTGACCCAATGCACATCCTATACCATCACACACACACACACACACACACACAGCTTCATGAGACTCAATACAGACTCTACACCACCAAATACACAAACACACACACACACAGCTCACTGATTCCTTGCACAGGCCATACCACTACATACAGACACACAGCACAGAACTCAGTGTAACTCAATGCTCAGATTTTCCAGCACACACACACAAACACACACATGGCTCACAGTGATGCAGTGCACAGCTGATTCCAGCACACATGTATGCACACACACACACAGATGACTGTGTCTCAGTGCACATTCCATTCCAGCACCACACACACTGACAGCTAACCTTGAATCAATGCACAGCCTACAGCAGCAAGCACACACACACACAGCTCACTGTGACCCAATGCAGTCCGTAGCACTACAAACACACACACACACACACACAAAACCCAGTGACTCAATGAAAACCCATACACAACACTCACTCATGTACACAAACAACTCAGTGTGACTCAATTCACAGTCTGTAGCCCCCCACCTAAACAGACACACATACACTTCAGTGACTCAACTCAAAGCCAATATGAGCACACACACACACACAAACACACACACATGCTCACTGTGACTCAATGCACAGTCCATACAAGTACATAGACACACAGCACACAGGACAGTGTGACTCAATGCTCAGATTTTACCAGCACACACACACACATATGGTACTGTGATTCTATGCACAATCTATACCAAAACACACAAGCATACACACACATCGCAGTGTGACTCAATGCACAGCCCAAACAAGAACACACGCATACTAACACACACACACAAATGGATCACTGTGAATCAATCGTCTATACCAGCACACACAAACACGTCTCACTGTGACTCAATGCAGTCTGTAGCAGTACACACACACACACACCCCAGTGCAACAAAATCCCACCAGCACACACACTCTCATACACACACACTCACGGCTCATTCTGACTCAATGCACAATCTATCGCACCACACACACACACGTACACCTCAGTGACTCAATGCAAAGACCAAACGAACATACACACACACACATAACTGATTAAATGCTCCTTCTGTACTACTGCACAAACACACAGACACACACAGACCTGCTCACTATGACTCCATGCACAGTGTATACCAGCACACAATCACACACATATAAGAAAATGTGACTCAATTCACAGCCTCTATCAGCACACAGACACTCACCAGGCTCACTGTGACTCAATGAAATCTGTAGCAGCAGACACACACAGACACACACACACACCTCCATGACACAATGCAAAGCTCATACCACCGCACACACATAAACACCTAATTCTGATTCAATGCACAGCCTCTACCAACACACACAAACACACACACAATTACAGAGGGCTCATTGTGACTCAATGTACACTTCATAATAGCAGAAACACATGCAACACATCACACTGTAACTGAATGCTCAGACTATACTACACACACAGACAACAACACACACACAGCACACTGTGACTCAATGCTCACCCTATAGCACAACACACACACACACAAACACGCACTCATACATGGCTCACTGTGACTCAATGAATCACCTATACCATCAGACACAAACACACATGGCCCACTGTGACTCAGTTCACAACCAGACAAACACAGAAAAGCACACACGTGGTTCACTGACTAATGCACAATCCGTACTAGCTCATACACAAGGCTCACTGTGAATCAATGCACAGCCTATACCAGCACAGACACACACACACGGCTTTGTGACTCAATGCACATCCTATACCATCACACACACACACTCACAACTTAGTGTGACTCAATACAGACTCTACACCACCAAGTACACACAAAACCGTACACATACACAATTCATTGTGACCCAAGGCACATTCCATACAACTACCTTCAGACACGAAGCACAAACCTCAGTGTGACTCAACGCTCAGATTATACAAACACACACACGCAACTCAGTGTGACACAGTGCACCGTCCATATCAACACCACACACACCCTCACAGCTCAACTTGAATCAATGCACAGCCTACACCAGCAGTCACACACACAGACAAAGACAGCTCACTGCGACCCAATGCACAGTCTTTACCAACACATACACACACACACACACACACAAGGCTCCCTGGGACTCTGTGCACAGTCTAAGCTAGCAGACATACACACACACAGAAGCACACAATGCTCACTGTGAGTCAGTACACAGCGTTTACCTCTACACACACACACACACACACAGACAGACTTTCAAACACACAACTCAGTGTGACTCAATGCAAAGTCTATAAGAGCACATCAGCCCCCCCACACAGCTCTCTTTGACTCAGTGTATACCGTATAATATCACACACAGACACACTGTGACACAAAGTGCAACTTGTAGGTGAACATACACACACAACTGACTGTGATTAATGCACAGGCTGTACCAGCACACACACACACACACAGACACACACACACACCTCAGTGTGACTCAATGGTCCGCCTATACCAGAACACACAGACACACACACCCCTCACCCTGATTCAGTGCATAGTCTATACCAGCATGCACACACTGACACGGCACTCTGACTCAATGCACAATCTATAACAACACATACACACACACACACACCTCAGTGTGACTCAATACACACCATATACTAGCACACACAAACACACACTCACAGATATATGTCTCACTGTGATTCAATGCACAGCCTATATGAGAACACACACACATGCGTCACTGTGACTCAATCAATTGCCTATGCCATCATACACACACACGCCTCACTGTGACTCAATGCAGTCTGTAACACCACACACACACACACACAAACTCCAGTGACTCAATGAAATCACATACCACAACACACACTCACGTACACAAACGTGTCAGTGTGACTAAATGCATAGTCTGTAGCCCCCCTCCTACACAGACACACATAGACCTCAGTGACTCAACTCAAAGCCAATATGAGCACACACACACACAAAGGCCAAACGAATACACACACACACACCTTACTGATTCAAGGCTCCACCCATACCAGTGCTCATACACTCCCACAAACTCACACACACTTGCTCACTGTTACTCAATGCAGAGTCTATATGAGAATATTAACACACACACAACTTATTGTGACTCAATGCACTGTCTTTACCAGCACACACACAGACACACTCACACATAACACACTGTGACTCAATTCACAGCCTATACACTCACAAGGCTCACTGTGACTGAAGTAAATCTTAGCAACACACACACATGCACACACACACACATACAAGTCCGTGACTCAATGAAAAGCCCATACCAGCACACACACACAAACACGTAACTGTGATTCAATGATCAGCCTCCAGCAGCACACACACACACACACAAACACACATGGCTCGTTGTGACTCAATGTGCAGTTCATACTAGCACAAACACATGCAACACATCTCACTGTAACTCAATGTTCAGACTGTACTACACAGACACACAACAACAGACACACACATGACACCCTGTGATGCAATGCTCAGCTTTTACCCAAAAACACACACACACACTCATACTTGGCTCACTCTGACTCAATGAACCACCTATACCATCACACACACACACATACACACACACAGCTTAGTGTGACTCAATAAAGACTCTATACAACAAAATACACACACACAGCGCTCACTGTGATTCCATTCACAGTCCATGCCAGTACATACAGACACACAGGACACCCCTCAGTGTGACTCAATGCTCATATTTTACCAGAACACACACACAAACACACACAGCTCACCGTGACTCAGTGCACATCCTAAACTGGCTCACACACATGCACACACTCACACATGGCTCACTGTGACTCAGTGCACAGTCCGTTCCTGTTCAACACACACAATCACAGGTCACCTTGAATCACTGCACAGCCTACACCAGCAAACACACACACACACAGCTCACTGTGACTCAATGCACAGGCTATACCAACACACACACACACACACATAACACACTGGGACTCAATTCACAGCCTGTATCTGCACACAGACACTCATAAAGCTCACTCTGACACAATGAAGTCTGTGGCAACACAGACATACACACATAGACACACACAAACACACACATACCTCTGTGACTCAATGCAAAGCCCATACCAGTACACACAAACAAACTCCTAACTGTGATTCAATGCTCAGCCTCTACTAGCACACACACACACGCATGGCTCATTGAGACTCAACGTATAGTTCATACAAGCACAAACACATACAAGACATCTCACTGTAAATCAATGTTCAGACTGTACTACACACACACACAACCACACACACACATGGCACACTGTGACACAATGCTTAGCCTCTACCAGAACACACACACACACACAAACATGCACTCATACATGGCTCACTGTGACACAATGAACCACTTATACCATCACTCAAAAACACACTCCCACAAACACACATGGGTTACTGTGACACAGTGCACAGCCTATATGAGCAGACAATCACACAAACACACAAAATTGATCACTGACTCAATGCACAGTCTGTAGTAGCACATACACAACACTCACTGTGAGTCAATGCACTGCCTATACCAGCTCAGACACATATATACGGCTCTGTGACCCAATGCACATCCTATACCATCACACACACACACACACACACAGAGCTTCATGAGACTCAATACAGACTCTACACCACCAAATACACAAACACACACACACACAGCTCACTGATTCCTTGCACAGGCCATACCACTACATACAGACACACAGCACAGAACTCAGTGTAACTCAATGCTCAGATTTTCCAGCACACACACACAAACACACACATGGCTCACAGTGATGCAGTGCACAGCTGATTCCAGCACACATGTATGCACACACACACACAGATGACTGTGTCTCAGTGCACATTCCATTCCAGCACCACACACACTGACAGCTAACCTTGAATCAATGCACAGCCTACAGCAGCAAGCACACACACACACAGCTCACTGTGACCCAATGCAGTCCGTAGCACTACAAACACACACACACACACACACAAAACCCAGTGACTCAATGAAAGCCCATACACAACACTCACTCATGTACACAAACAACTCAGTGTGACTCAATTCACAGTCTGTAGCCCCCCACCTAAACAGACACACATACACTTCAGTGACTCAACTCAAAGCCAATATGAGCACACACACACACACAAACACACACACATGTTCACTGTGACTCAATGCACAGTCCATACAAGTACATAGACACACAGCACACAGGACAGTGTGACTCAATGCTCAGATTTTACCAGCACACACACACACATATGGTACTGTGATTCTATGCACAATCTATACCAAAACACACAAGCATACACACACATCGCAGTGTGACTCAATGCACAGCCCAAACAAGAACACACGTATACTAACACACACACACAAATGGATCACTGTGAATCAATCGCCTATACCAGCACACACAAACACGTCTCACTGTGACTCAATGCAGTCTGTAGCAGTACACACACACACACCCCAGTGCAACAAAATCCCACCAGCACACACACTCTCATACACACACACTCACGGCTCATTCTGACTCAATGCACAATCTATCGCACCACACACACACACGTACACCTCAGTGACTCAATGCAAAGACCAAACGAACATACACACACACACATAACTGATTAAATGCTCCTTCTGTACTACTGCACAAACACACAGACACACACAGACCTGCTCACTATGACTCCATGCACAGTGTATACCAGCACACAGTCACACACATATAAGAAAATGTGACTCAATTCACAGCCTCTATCAGCACACAGACACTCACCAGGCTCACTGTGACTCAATGAAATCTGTAGCAGCAGACACACACAGACACACACACACACCTCCATGACACAATGCAAAGCTCATACCACCGCACACACATAAACACCTAATTCTGATTCAATGCACAGCCTCTACCAACACACACAAACACACACACAATTACAGAGGGCTCATTGTGACTCAATGTACACTTCATAATAGCAGAAACACATGCAACACATCACACTGTAACTGAATGCTCAGACTATACTACACACACAGACAACAACACACACACAGCACACTGTGACTCAATGCTCACCCTATAGCACAACACACACACACACAAACACGCACTCATACATGGCTCACTGTGACTCAATGAATCACCTATACCATCAGACACAAACACACATGGCCCACTGTGACTCAGTTCACAGCCAGACAAACACAGAAAAGCACACGTGGTTCACTGACTAATGCACAATCCGTACTAGCTCATACACAAGGCTCACTGTGAATCAATGCACAGCCTATACCAGCACAGACACACACACACGGCTTTGTGACTCAATGCACATCCTATACCATCACACACACACACTCACAACTTAGTGTGACTCAATACAGACTCTACACCACCAAGTACACACAAAAACGTACACATACACAATTCATTGTGACCCAAGGCACATTCCATACAACTACCTTCAGACACGAAGCACAAACCTCAGTGTGACTCAACGCTCAGATTATACAAACACACACACGCAACTCAGTGTGACACAGTGCACCGTCCATATCAACACCACACACACCCTCACAGCTCAACTTGAATCAATGCACAGCCTACACCAGCAGTCACACACACAGACAAAGACAGCTCACTGCGACCCAATGCACAGTCTTTACCAACACACACACACACACACACACACACACAAGGCTCCCTGGGACTCTGTGCACAGTCTAAGCTAGCAGACATACACACACACAGAAGCACACAATGCTCACTGTGAGTCAGTACACAGCGTTTACCTCTACACACACACACACACACACAGACAGACTTTCAAACACACAACTCAGTGTGACTCAATGCAAAGTCTATAAGAGCACATCAGCCTCCCCACACAGCTCCCTTTGACTCAGTGTATACCGTATAATATCACACACAGACACACTGTGACACAAAGTGCAACTTGTAGGTGAACATACACACACAACTGACTGTGATTAATGCACAGGCTGTACCAGCACACACACACACACACAGACATACACACACACCTCAGTGTGACTCAATGGTCCGCCTATACCAGAACACACAGACACACACACCCCTCACCCTGATTCAGTGCATAGTCTATACCAGCATGCACACACTGACACGGCACTCTGACTCAATGCACAATCTATAACAACACATACACACACACACACACCTCAGTGTGACTCAATACACACCATATACTAGCACACACAAACACACACAGATACATGTCTCACTGTGATTCAATGCACAGCCTATATGAGAACACACACACATGCGTCACTGTGACTCAATCAATTGCCTATGCCATCATACACACACACGCCTCACTGTGACTCAATGCAGTCTGTAACACCACACACACACACCCACAAACTCCAGTGACTCAATGAAATCACATACCACAACACACACTCACGTACACAAACGTGTCAGTGTGACTAAATGCATAGTCTGTAGCCCCCCTCCTACACAGACACACATAGATCTCAGTGACTCAACTCAAAGCCAATATGAGCACACACATACACCTAGCTGATTCAGTGTTCAAGGCATACCAGTGCACACACACACACACACACACACACATGCTCACTGTGACTCAATGTACAGTCCATACAAGTACATACAGACACACACCACACACGACAGTGTGACTCAATGCTCAGATTTTAGCAGCACACACACACACATATGGTACTGTGATTCTATGCACAATCTATACCAACACACTCAAGGATACACACACACCTCAGTGTGACTCAATGCACAGCCTAAACAAGAACACACGCATACTAACACGCACACACAAATGGATCACTGTGACTCAATCAATCGCCTATACCAGCACCCACAAACATGTCTCACTGTGACTCAATGCAGTCTGTAGCACAACAGACACACATGCACACACACCAGTGCATCAACAAAAGCCCACCAGCACACACACTCTCGTACACACACACTCACGGCTCACTCTGACTCAATGCACAGTCTATAACACCACACACACACACATATACACCTTAGTGACTCAATGCAAAGACCAAACGAATACACACACACACACCTTACTGATTCAAGGCTCCACCCATACCAGTGCTCATACACTCCCACAAACTCACACACACTTGCTCACTGTTACTCAATGCACAGTCTATATGAGAATATTAACACACACACAACTTATTGTGACTCAATGCACTGTCTTTACCAGCACACACACAGACACACTCACACATAACACACTGTGACTCAATTCACAGCCTATACACTCACAAGGCTCACTGTGACTGAAGTAAATCTTAGCAACACACACACATGCACACACACACACATACAAGTCCGTGACTCAATGAAAAGCCCATACCAGCACACACACACAAACACGTAACTGTGATTCAATGATCAGCCTCCAGCAGCACACACACACACACACAAACACACATGGCTCGTTGTGACTCAATGTGCAGTTCATACTAGCACAAACACATGCAACACATCTCACTGTAACTCAATGCTCAGACTGTACTACACAGACACACAACAACAGACACACACATGACACCCTGTGATGCAATGCTCAGCTTTTACCCAAAAACACACACACACACTCATACTTGGCTCACTCTGACTCAATGAACCACCTATACCATCACACACACACACATACACACACACAGCTTAGTGTGACTCAATAAAGACTCTATACAACAAAATACACACACACAGCGCTCACTGTGATTCCATTCACAGTCCATGCCAGTACATACAGACACACAGGACACCCCTCAGTGTGACTCAATGCTCATATTTTACCAGAACACACACACAAACACACACAGCTCACCGTGACTCAGTGCACATCCTAAACTGGCTCACACACATGCACACACTCACACATGGCTCACTGTGACTCAGTGCACAGTCCGTTCCTGTTCAACACACACAATCACAGGTCACCTTGAATCACTGCACAGCCTACACCAGCAAACACACACACACACAGCTCACTGTGACTCAATGCACAGGCTATACCAACACACACACACACACACATAACACACTGGGACTCAATTCACAGCCTGTATCTGCACACAGACACTCATAAAGCTCACTCTGACACAATGAAGTCTGTGGCAACACAGACATACACACATAGACACACACAAACACACACACACCTCTGTGACTCAATGCAAAGCCCATACCAGTACACACAAACAAACTCCTAACTGTGATTCAATGCTCAGCCTCTACCAGCACACACACACACGCATGGCTCATTGTGACTCAACGTATAGTTCATACAAGCACAAACACATACAAGACATCTCACTGTAAATCAATGTTCAGACTGTACTACACACACACACAACCACACACACACATGGCACACTGTGACACAATGCTTAGCCTCTACCAGAACACACACACACACACAAACATGCACTCATACATGGCTCACTGTGACACAATGAACCACTTATACCATCACTCAAAAACACACTCCCACAAACACACATGGGTTACTGTGACACAGTGCACAGCCTATATGAGCAGACAATCACACAAACACACAAAATTGATCACTGACTCAATGCACAGTCTGTAGTAGCACATACACAACACTCACTGTGAGTCAATGCACTGCCTATACCAGCTCAGACACATATATACGGCTCTGTGACCCAATGCACATCCTATACCATCACACACACACACACACACACACACACACAGCTTCATGAGACTCAATACAGACTCTACACCACCAAATACACAAACACACACACACACAGCTCACTGATTCCTTGCACAGGCCATACCACTACATACAGACACACAGCACAGAACTCAGTGTAACTCAATGCTCAGATTTTCCAGCACACACACACAAACACACACATGGCTCACAGTGATGCAGTGCACAGCTGATTCCAGCACACATGTATGCACACACACACACAGATGACTGTGTCTCAGTGCACATTCCATTCCAGCACCACACACACTGACAGCTAACCTTGAATCAATGCACAGCCTACACCAGCAAACACACACACACACAGCTCACTGTGACCCAATGCAGTCCGCAACACTACAAAGACACACACACACACACACACAAAACCCAGTGACTCAATGAAAACCCATACACAACACTCACTCATGTACACAAACAACTCAGTGTGACTCAATTCACAGTCTGTAGCCCCCCACCTAAACAGACACACATACACTTCAGTGACTCAACTCAAAGCCAATATGAGCACACACACACACACAAACACACACACATGCTCACTGTGACTCAATGCACAGTCCATACAAGTACATAGACACACAGCACACAGGACAGTGTGACTCAATGCTCAGATTTTACCAGCACACACACACACATATGGTACTGTGATTCTATGCACAATCTATACCAAAACACACAAGCATACACACACATCGCAGTGTGACTCAATGCACAGCCCAAACAAGAACACACGCATACTAACACACACACACAAATGGATCACTGTGAATCAATCGCCTATACCAGCACACACAAACACGTCTCACTGTGACTCAATGCAGTCTGTAGCAGTACACACACACACACACCCCAGTGCAACAAAATCCCACCAGCACACACACTCTCATACACACACACTCACGGCTCATTCTGACTCAATGCACAATCTATCGCACCACACACACACACACGTACACCTCAGTGACTCAATGCAAAGACCAAACGAACATACACACACACACATAACTGATTAAATGCTCCTTCTGTACTACTGCACAAACACACAGACACACACAGACCTGCTCACTATGACTCCATGCACAGTGTATACCAGCACACAATCACACACATATAAGAAAATGTGACTCAATTCACAGCCTCTATCAGCACACAGACACTCACCAGGCTCACTGTGACTCAATGAAATCTGTAGCAGCAGACACACACAGACACACACACACACCTCCATGACACAATGCAAAGCTCATACCACCGCACACACATAAACACCTAATTCTGATTCAATGCACAGCCTCTACCAACACACACAAACACACACACAATTACAGAGGGCTCATTGTGACTCAATGTACACTTCATAATAGCAGAAACACATGCAACACATCACACTGTAACTGAATGCTCAGACTGTACTACACACACAGACAACACACACACAGCACACTGTGACTCAATGCTCACCCTATAGCACAACACACACACACACAAACACGCACTCATACATGGCTCACTGTGACTCAATGAATCACCTATACCATCAGACACAAACACACATGGCCCACTGTGACTCAGTTCACGGCCTATATCAGCAGACAAACACAGAAAAGCACACACGTGGTTCACTGACTAATGCACAATCCGTACTAGCTCATACACAAGGCTCACTGTGAATCAATGCACAGCCTATACCAGCACAGACACACACACACGGCTTTGTGACTCAATGCACATCCTATACCATCACACACACACACTCACAACTTAGTGTGACTCAATACAGACTCTACACCACCAAGTACACACAAAAACGTACACATACACAATTCATTGTGATCCAAGGCACATTCCATACAACTACCTTCAGACACGAAGCACAAACCTCAGTGTGACTCAACGCTCAGATTATACCAGCACGCACACGCAACTCAGTGTGACACAGTGCACTGTCCATATCAACACCACACACACCCTCACAGCTCAACTTGAATCAATGCACAGCCTACACCAGCAGTCACACACACAGACAAAGACAGCTCACTGTGACCCAATGCACAGTCTTTACCAACACACACACACACACACAGACACACACGGCTCCCTGGGACTCTGTGCACAGTCTAAGCTAGCAGACATACACACACACAGAAGCACACAATGCTCACTGTGAGTCAGTACACAGCCTATACCTCTACACACACACACACCCAGACAGACTTTCAAACACACAGCTCAGTGTGACTCAATGCAAAGTGTATAAGAGCACATGCACCCCCACACACACACAGCTCCCTTTGACTCAGTGTATACCGTATAATATCACACACAGACACACTGTGACACAAAGTGCAACTTGTAGATGAACATACACACACAACTGACTGTGATTAATGCACAGGCTGTACCAGCACACACACACACACACAGACACACACACACACCTCAGTGTGACTCAATGGTCCGCCTATACCAGAACACACAGACACACACACCCCTCACCCTGATTCAGTGCATAGTCTATACCAGCATGCACACACTGACACGGCACTCTGACTCAATGCACAATCTATAACAACACATACGCACACACACACACCTCAGTGTGACTCAGTACACACCATATACTAGCACACACAAACACACACTCACAGATACATGTCTCACTGTGATTCAATGCACAGCCTATATGAGAACACACACACATGTCTCACTGTGACTCAATCAATTGCCTATGCCATCATACACACACACGCCTCACTGTGACTCAATGCAGTCTGTAACACCACACACACACACACACAAACTCCAGTGACTCAATGAAATCACAACACACACTCACGTACACAAACGTGTCAGTGTGACTAAATGCATAGTCTGTAGCCCCCCTCCTACACAGACACACATAGACATCAGTGACTCAACTCAAAGCCAATATGAGCATTCACACACACCTAGCTGATTCAGTGTTCAAGACATACCAGTGCACACACACACACACACACATGCTCACTGTGACTCAATGTACAGTCCATACAAGTACATTCAGACATACACCACACACGACAGTGTGACTCAATGCTCAGATTTTACCAGCACACACACACACATATGGTACTGTGATTCTATGCACAATCTATACCAACACACACAAGGATACACACACACCTCAGTGTGACTCAATGCACAGCCTAAACAAGAACACACGCATACTAACATGCACACACAAATGGATCACTGTGACTCAATCAATCGCCTATACCAGCACACACAAACATGTCTCAATGTGACTCAATGCAGTCTGTAGTACAACAGACGCACATGCACACACACCAGTGCATCAACAAAAGCCCACCAGCACACACACTCTCATACACACACACTCACGGCTCACTCTGACTCAATGCACAGTCTATAACACAACACACACACACATATACACCTTAGTGACTCAATGTAAAGACCAAACGAACACACACACACACACACATAACTGATTAAAGGCTCCACCCGTACTACTGCAGAAAAACAAAGACACACACAGACCTGCTCACTATGACTCAATGCACCGTGTACACCAGCACACAATCACACACACATAAGAAACTGTGACTCAATTCACAGCCTCTATCAGCACAGAGACACTCACCAGGCTCACTGTTACTCAATGAAGTCTGTAGCAACACACACACACATACCTCCATGACACAATGCAAAGCTCATACCACCACACACACATAATCACCTAATTCTGATTCAATTCACAGCCTCTACCAACACACACACACACACACACACAATTACAGACGGCTCATTGTGACTCAATGTACACTTCATAATAGCAGAAACACAAGCAACACATCGCACTGTAACTGAATGCTCAGACTGTACTACACACACACACAACAACACACACACGGCTCACTGTGACTCAATGCTCACCCTACAGCACAACACACACACAAACACGCACTCATATATGGCTCACTGTGATTCAATGAATCACCTATACCATCAGACACAAACACACATGGCCCACTGTGACTCAGTTCACAGCCTATATCAGCAGACAAACACAGAAAAGCACACACATGGTTTACTGAATCAATGCACGGTCTGTACTAGCACATAAACAAGACTCACTGTGAATCAATGCACAACCTATCCCAGCACAGACACACACACACGGCTTTGTGACTCAATGCACATCCTATACCTATCAGGTATAGGATACCTATCATCCTATCACACACACACTCACAGCTTAGTGTGACTCAATACAGACTCTACACCACCAAGTACACACAAAAACGTACACATACACAATTCATTCTGACCCAAGGCACATTCCATACAACTACATACAGACACAAAGCACACACCTCAGTGTGACTCAACGCTCAGATTATACCAGCATGTACACACACACTCACAGCTCAGTGTGACTCAGTGCACCGTCCATACCAACACCACACACACACTCACAGCTCAACTTGAATCAATGCACAGTCTACACCAGCAATCACACAAAGACAAAGACAGCTCACTGTGACCCAATGCACAGTCTTTACCAACACACACACACACACACACACACACAAGGCTCCCTGTGACTCAGTGCACAGGCTAAGCTAGCAGACATAAACACACACAGAAGCACACAATGCTCACTGTGAGTCAATACACAGCCTATACCTCTACACACACACAAACACATACAGACATTCAAACACACAGCTCAGTGTGACTCAATGCATAGCCTATAAGACACATGAACCCCCCCACACACACCTCCCTTTGACTCATTGTATACCATATAATATCACACACACTCACAAAACACTGTGACACAAAGTGCAACCTGTAGGTGCACATACACACACAACTGGCTGCGATTAATGCACAGGCTGTATCAGCACACACACACACAAACACACACACACACACCTCAGTGTGACCCAATGGTCCGCCTATACCAGAACACACAGACACACACCCCCCTCACTCTGATTCAGTGCATAGTCTATACCAGAATGCACACACTGACATGGCACTCTGACTCAATGCACAAGCTATAACAACACACATGCACACACACACACCTCAGTGTGACTCAATACACACCCTATACTAGCACACACAAACACACACTCACAGATACAGGGCTCACTGTGATTCAATGCACAGCCTATATGAGAACACACACACATGCCTCACTGTGACTCAATCAATTGCCTATACCATCATACACACACACGTCTCACTGTGACTCAATGCAGTCTGTAGCACCACACACACACACACACACCAGGGACTCAATGAAAGCCTACCAGCACACACACTCACATACACACACACACCCTGCTCACTGTGATTAAATGCAGTCTGTGGTAAAACTACAGAAACACATGTACACCTCAGTAGCTCAATAGATAGCCCATAGGAGCACAGACACACACACACCTAACTGATTCAATGCTCCACCCATACCAGTGCTCATACACTCCCACAAACTCACACACACTTGCTCACTGTTACTCAATGCACAGTCTATATGAGAATATTAACACACACACAACTTATTGTGACTCAATGCACTGTCTTTACCAGCACACACACAGACACACTCACACATAACACACTGTGACTCAATTCACAGCCTATATCAGCACATATACACTCACAAGGCTCACTGTGACTGAAGTAAATCTTAGCAACACACACACATGCACACACACACACATACAAGTCCGTGACTCAATGAAAAGCCCATACCAGCACACACACCCAAACACGTAACTGTGATTCAATGATCAGCCTCCAGCAGCACACACACACACACACAAACACACATGGCTCGTTGTGACTCAATGTACAGTTCATACTAGCACAAACACATGCAACACATCTCACTGTAACTCAATGCTCAGACTGTACTACACAGACACACAACAACAGACACACACATGACACCCTGTGATGCAATGCTCAGCTTTTACTCCAAAACACACACACACACACTCATACTTGGCTCACTCTGACTCAATGAACCACCTATACCATCACACACACACACACACACACAGCTTAGTGTGACTCAATAAAGACTCTATACAACAAAATACACACACACAGCGCTCACTGTGATTCTATTCACAGTCCATGCCAGTACATACAGGCACACAGGACACCCCTCAGTGTGACTCAATGCTCATATTTTACCAGAACACACACACAAACACACACAGCTCACCGTGACTCAGTGCACATCCTAAACTGGCTCACACACATGCACACACTCACACATGGCTCACTGTGACTCAGTGCACAGTCCGTTCCTGTTCAACACACACAATCACAGGTCACCTTGAATCACTGCACAGCCTACACCAACAAACACACACACACACAGCTCACTGTGACTCAATGCACAGGCTATACCAGCACACACACACACACACACGTAACACACTGGGACTCAATTCACAGCCTGTATCTGCACACAGACACTCATAAAGCTCACTCTGACACAATGAAGTCTGTGGCAACACAGACATACACACATAGACACACACAAACACACACATACCTCTGTGACTCAATGCAAAACCCATACCAGTACACACAAACAAACTCCTAACTGTGATTCAATGCTCAGCCTCTACCAGCACACACACACACGCATGGCTCATTCTGACTCAACGTATAGCTCATACAAGCACAAACACATGTAAAACATCTCACTGTAAATCAATGTGCAGACTGTACTAAACACACACACAACCACACACACACGACACACTGTGACACAATGCTTAGCCTCTACCAGAACACACACACACACAAACATGCACTCATACATGGCTCACTGTGACACAATGAACCACTGATACCATCACTCAAAAACACACTCCCACAAACACACATGGGTTACTGTGACACAGTGCACAGCCTATATGAGCAGACAATCACACAAACACACAAAATTGATCACTGACTCAATGCACAGTCTGTAGTAGCACATACACAACACTCACTGTGAGTCAATGCACTGCCTATACCAGCTCAGACACATATATATGGTTCTGTGACCCAATGCACATCCTATACCATCACACACACACACAGCTTCATGATACTCAATACAGACTCTACACCACCAAATACACAAACACACACACACACAGCTCACTGATTCCTTGCACAGGCCATACCACTACATACAGACACACAGCACAGACCTCAGTGTGACTCAATGCTCAGATTTTTCAGCACACACACACAAACACACACACCTCAGAATGATGCAGTGCACAGCTGATTCCAGCACACATGTATGCACACACACACACAGATGACTGAGTCTCAGTGCACATTCCATTCCAGCACCACACACACTGACAGCTAACCTTGAATCAATGCACAGCCTACACCAGCAAGCACACACACACACAGCTCACTGTGAGCCCATGCATTCCGTAGCACTACAAACAAACACACACACACACAAAACCCAGTGACTCAATGAAAACCCATACACAACACTCACTCATGTACACAAACAACTCAGTGTGACTCAATTCACAGTCTGTAGCCCCCCACCTAAACAGACACACATACACTTCAGTGACTCAACTCAAAGCCAATATGAGCACACACACACACACAAACACACACACATGCTCACTGTGACTCAATGCACAGTCCATACAAGTACATAGACACAAAGCACACAGAAAAGTGTGACTCAATGCTCAGATTTTACCAGCACACACACACACATATGGTACTGTGATTCTATGCACAATCTATACCAAAACACACAAGCATACACACACATCGCAGTGTGAATCAATGCACAGCCTAAACAAGAACACACGCATACTAACACACACACACAAATGGATCACTGTGAATCAATCGCCTATACCAGCACACACAAACACGTCTCACTGTGACTCAATGCAGTCTGTAGCAGTACACACACACACACACCCCAGTGCAACAAAATCCCACCAGCACACACACTCTCATACACACACACTCATGGCTCATTCTGACTCAATGCACAATCTATCGCACCACACACACACACACGTACACCTCAGTGACTCAATGCAAAGACCAAACGAACATACACACACACACATAACTGATTAAATGCTCCTTCTGTACTACTGCACAAACACACAGACACACACAGACCTGCTCACTATGACTCCATGCACAGTGTATACCAGCACACAATCACACACATATAAGAAAATGTGACTCAATTCACAGCCTCTATCAGCACACAGACACTCACCAGGCTCACTGTGACTCAATGAAATCTGTAGCAGCAGACACACACAGACACACACACACACCTCCATGACACAATGCAAAGCTCATACCACCGCACACACATAAACACCTAATTCTGATTCAATGCACAGCCTCTACCAACACACACAAACACACACACAATTACAGAGGGCTCATTGTGACTCAATGTACACTTCATAATAGCAGAAACAAATGCAACACATCACACTGTAACTGAATGCTCAGACTATACTACACAGACAGACAACAACACACACACAGCACACTGTGACTCAATGCTCACCCTATAGCACAACACACACACACACAAACACGCACTCATACATGGCTCACTGTGACTCAATGAATCACCTATACCATCAGACACAAACACACATGGCCCACTGTGACTCAGTTCACAGCCAGACAAACACAGAAAAGCACACACGTGGTTCACTGACTAATGCACAATCCGTACTAGCTCATACACAAGGCTCACTGTGAATCAATGCACAGCCTATACCAGCACAGACACACACACACGGCTTTGTGACTCAATGCACATCCTATACCATCACACACACACACTCACAACTTAGTGTGACTCAATACAGACTCTACACCACCAAGTACACACAAAAACGTACACATACACAATTCATTGTGACCCAAGGCACATTCCATACAACTACCTTCAGACACGAAGCACAAACCTCAGTGTGACTCAACGCTCAGATTATACAAACACACACACGCAACTCAGTGTGACACAGTGCACTGTCCATATCAACACCACACACACCCTCACAGCTCAACTTGAATCAATGCACAGCCTACACCAGCAGTCACACACACAGACAAAGACAGCTCACTGCGACCCAATGCACAGTCTTTACCAACACACACACACACACACACACACAAGGCTCCCTGGGACTCTGTGCACAGTCTAAGCTAGCAGACATACACACACACAGAAGCACACAATGCTCACTGTGAGTCAGTACACAGCGTTTACCTCTACACACACACACACACACACACACAGACTTTCAAACACACAACTCAGTGTGACTCAATGCAAAGTCTATAAGAGCACATCAGCCCCCCCACACAGCTCCCTTTGACTCAGTGTATACCGTATAATATCACACACAGACACACTGTGACACAAAGTGCAACTTGTAGGTGAACATACACACACAACTGACTGTGATTAATGCACAGGCTGTACCAGCACACACACACACACACAGACACACACACACACCTCAGTGTGACTCAATGGTCTGCCTATACCAGAACACACAGACACACACCCCCCTCACCCTGATTCAGTGCATAGTCTATACCAGCATGCACACACTGACACGGCACTCTGACTCAATGCACAATCTATAACAACACATACGCACACGCACACACCTCAGTGTGACTCAATACACACCATATACTAGCACACACTCACAGATACATGTCTCACTGTGATTCAATGCACAGCCTATATGAGAACACACACACATGCGTCACTGTGACTCAATCAATTGCCTATGCCATCATACACACACACGCCTCACTGTGACTCAATGCAGTCTGTAACACCACACACACACACACAAACTCCAGTGACTCAATGAAATCACATACCACAACACACACTCATGTACACAAACGTGTCAGTGTGACTAAATGCATAGTCTGTAGCCCCCCTCCTACACAGACACACATAGAACTCAGTGACTCAACTCAAAGCCAATATGAGCACACACACACACCTAGCTGATTCAGTGTTCAAGGCATACCAGTGCACACACACACACACACACACACACATGCTCACTGTGACTCAATGTACAGTCCATACAAGTACATACAGACACACACCACACACGACAGTGTGACTCAATGCTCAGATTTTAGCAGCACACACACACACATATGGTACTGTGATTCTATGCACAATCTATACCAACACACTCAAGGATACACACACACCTCAGTGTGACTCAATGCACAGCCTAAACAAGAACACACGCATACTAACACGCACACACAAATGGATCACTGTGACTCAATCAATCGCCTATACCAGCACCCACAAACATGTCTCACTGTGACTCAATGCAGTCTGTAGCACAACAGACACACATGCACACACACCAGTGCATCAACAAAAGCCCACCAGCACACACACTCTCGTACACACACACTCACGGCTCACTCTGACTCAATGCACAGTCTATAACACCACACACACACACACACATATACACCTTAGTGACTCAATGCAAAGACCAAACGAATACACACACACACACCTTACTGATTCAAGGCTCCACCCATACCAGTGCTCATACACTCCCACAAACTCACACACACTTGCTCACTGTTACTCAATGCAGAGTCTATATGAGAATATTAACACACACACAACTTATTGTGACTCAATGCACTGTCTTTACCAGCACACACACAGACACACTCACACATAACACACTGTGACTCAATTCACAGCCTATACACTCACAAGGCTCACTGTGACTGAAGTAAATCTTAGCAACACACACACATGCACACACACACACATACAAGTCCGTGACTCAATGAAAAGCCCATACCAGCACACACACACAAACACGTAACTGTGATTCAATGATCAGCCTCCAGCAGCACACACACACACACACAAACACACATGGCTCGTTGTGACTCAATGTGCAGTTCATACTAGCACAAACACATGCAACACATCTCACTGTAACTCAATGCTCAGACTGTACTACACAGACACACAACAACAGACACACACATGACACCCTGTGATGCAATGCTCAGCTTTTACTCCAAAACACACACACACACACTCATACTTGGCTCACTCTGACTCAATGAACCACCTATACCATCACACACACACACACACACACACAGCTTAGTGTGACTCAATAAAGACTCTATACAACAAAATACACACACACAGCGCTCACTGTGATTCCATTCACAGTCCATGCCAGTACATACAGGCACACAGGACACCCCTCAGTGTGACTCAATGCTCATATTTTACCAGAACACACACACAAACACACACAGCTCACCGTGACTCAGTGCACATCCTAAACTGGCTCACACACATGCACACACTCACACATGGCTCACTGTGACTCAGTGCACAGTCCGTTCCTGTTCAACACACACAATCACAGGTCACCTTGAATCACTGCACAGCCTACACCAACAAACACACACACACACAGCTCACTGTGACTCAATGCACAGGCTATACCAGCACACACACACACACACACACATAACACACTGGGACTCAATTCACAGCCTGTATCTGCACACAGACACTCATAAAGCTCACTGTGACACAATGAAGTCTGTGGCAACACAGACATACACACATAGACACACACAAACACACACATACCTCTGTGACTCAATGCAAAACCCATACCAGTACACACAAACAAACTCCTAACTGTGATTCAATGCTCAGCCTCTACCAGCACACACACACACGCATGGCTCATTGTGACTCAACGTATAGCTCATACAAGCACAAACACATGTAAAACATCTCACTGTAAATCAATGTGCAGACTGTACTAAACACACACACAACCACACACACACGACACACTGTGACACAATGCTTAGCCTCTATCAGAACACACACACACACAAACATGCACTCATACATGGCTCACTGTGACACAATGAACCACTTATACCATCACTCAAAAACACACTCCCACAAACACACATGGGTTACTGTGACACAGTGCACAGCCTATATGAGCAGACAATCACACAAACACACAAAATTGATCACTGACTCAATGCACAGTCTGTAGTAGCACATACACAACACTCACTGTGAGTCAATGCACTGCCTATACCAGCTCAGACACATATATATGGTTCTGTGACCCAATGCACATCCTATACCATCACACACACACACAGCTTCATGAGACTCAATACAGACTCTACACCACCAAATACACAAACACACACACACACAGCTCACTGATTCCTTGCACAGGCCATACCACTACATACAGACACACAGCACAGACCTCAGTGTGACTCAATGCTCAGATTTTTCAGCACACACACACAAACACACACACCTCAGAATGATGCAGTGCACAGCTGATTCCAGCACACATGTATGCACACACACACACAGATGACTGAGTCTCAGTGCACATTCCATTCCAGCACCACACACACTGACAGCTAACCTTGAATCAATGCACAGCCTACACCAGCAAACACACACACACACAGCTCACTGTGAGCCCATGCATTCCGTAGCACTACAAACAAACACACACACACACAAAACCCAGTGACTCAATGAAAACCCATACACAACACTCACTCATGTACACAAACAACTCAGTGTGACTCAATTCACAGTCTGTAGCCCCCCACCTAAACAGACACATATACACTTCAGTGACTCAACTCAAAGCCAATATGAGCACACACACACACACAAACACACACACATGCTCACTGTGACTCAATGCACAGTCCATACAAGTACATAGACACAAAGCACACAGAAAAGTGTGACTCAATGCTCAGATTTTACCAGCACACACACACACATATGGTACTGTGATTCTATGCACAATCTATACCAAAACACACAAGCATACACACACATCGCAGTGTGAATCAATGCACAGCCTAAACAAGAACACACGCATACTAACACACACACACAAATGGATCACTGTGAATCAATCGCCTATACCAGCACACACAAACACGTCTCACTGTGACTCAATGCAGTCTGTAGCAGTACACACACACACACACCCCAGTGCAACAAAATCCCACCAGCACACACACTCTCATACACACACACTCATGGCTCATTCTGACTCAATGCACAATCTATCGCACCACACACACACACACGTACACCTCAGTGACTCAATGCAAAGACCAAACGAACATACACACACACACATAACTGATTAAATGCTCCTTCTGTACTACTGCACAAACACACAGACACACACAGACCTGCTCACTATGACTCCATGCACAGTGTATACCAGCACACAATCACACACATATAAGAAAATGTGACTCAATTCACAGCCTCTATCAGCACACAGACACTCACCAGGCTCACTGTGACTCAATGAAATCTGTAGCAGCAGACACACACAGACACACACACACACCTCCATGACACAATGCAAAGCTCATACCACCGCACACACATAAACACCTAATTCTGATTCAATGCACAGCCTCTACCAACACACACAAACACACACACAATTACAGAGGGCTCATTGTGACTCAATGTACACTTCATAATAGCAGAAACAAATGCAACACATCACACTGTAACTGAATGCTCAGACTATACTACACAGACAGACAACAACACACACACAGCACACTGTGACTCAATGCTCACCCTATAGCACAACACACACACACACAAACACGCACTCATACATGGCTCACTGTGACTCAATGAATCACCTATACCATCAGACACAAACACACATGGCCCACTGTGACTCAGTTCACAGCCAGACAAACACAGAAAAGCACACACGTGGTTCACTGACTAATGCACAATCCGTACTAGCTCATACACAAGGCTCACTGTGAATCAATGCACAGCCTATACCAGCACAGACACACACACACGGCTTTGTGACTCAATGCACATCCTATACCATCACACACACACACTCACAACTTAGTGTGACTCAATACAGACTCTACACCACCAAGTACACACAAAAACGTACACATACACAATTCATTGTGACCCAAGGCACATTCCATACAACTACCTTCAGACACGAAGCACAAACCTCAGTGTGACTCAACGCTCAGATTATACAAACACACACACGCAACTCAGTGTGACACAGTGCACCGTCCATATCAACACCACACACACCCTCACAGCTCAACTTGAATCAATGCACAGCCTACACCAGCAGTCACACACACAGACAAAGACAGCTCACTGCGACCCAATGCACAGTCTTTACCAACACACACACACACACACACACACACACACAAGGCTCCCTGGGACTCTGTGCACAGTCTAAGCTAGCAGACATACACACACACAGAAGCACACAATGCTCACTGTGAGTCAGTACACAGCGTTTACCTCTACACACACACACACACACACACACACAGACTTTCAAACACACAACTCAGTGTGACTCAATGCAAAGTCTATAAGAGCACATCAGCCCCCCCACACAGCTCCCTTTGACTCAGTGTATACCGTATAATATCACACACAGACACACTGTGACACAAAGTGCAACTTGTAGGTGAACATACACACACAACTGACTGTGATTAATGCACAGGCTGTACCAGCACACACACACACACACAGACACACACACACACCTCAGTGTGACTCAATGGTCTGCCTATACCAGAACACACAGACACACACCCCCCTCACCCTGATTCAGTGCATAGTCTATACCAGCATGCACACACTGACACGGCACTCTGACTCAATGCACAATCTATAACAACACATACGCACACGCACACAACTCAGTGTGACTCAATACACACCATATACTAGCACACACTCACAGATACATGTCTCACTGTGATTCAATGCACAGCCTATATGAGAACACACACACATGCGTCACTGTGACTCAATCAATTGCCTATGCCATCATACACACACACGCCTCACTGTGACTCAATGCAGTCTGTAACACCACACACACACACACAAACTCCAGTGACTCAATGAAATCACATACCACAACACACACTCACGTACACAAACGTGTCAGTGTGACTAAATGCATAGTCTGTAGCCCCCCTCCTACACAGACACACATAGAACTCAGTGACTCAACTCAAAGCCAATATGAGCACACACACACACCTAGCTGATTCAGTGTTCAAGGCATACCAGTGCACACACACACACACACACACACATGCTCACTGTGACTCAATGTACAGTCCATACAAGTACATACAGACACACACCACACACGACAGTGTGACTCAATGCTCAGATTTTAGCAGCACACACACACACATATGGTACTGTGATTCTATGCACAATCTATACCAACACACTCAAGGATACACACACACCTCAGTGTGACTCAATGCACAGCCTAAACAAGAACACACGCATACTAACACGCACACACAAATGGATCACTGTGACTCAATCAATCGCCTATACCAGCACCCACAAACATGTCTCACTGTGACTCAATGCAGTCTGTAGCACAACAGACACACATGCACACACACCAGTGCATCAACAAAAGCCCACCAGCACACACACTCTCGTACACACACACTCACGGCTCACTCTGACTCAATGCACAGTCTATAACACCACACACACACACACATATACACCTTAGTGACTCAATGCAAAGACCAAACGAATACACACACACACACCTTACTGATTCAAGGCTCCACCCATACCAGTGCTCATACACTCCCACAAACTCACACACACTTGCTCACTGTGACTCAATGCACAGTCTATATGAGAATATTAACACACACACAACTTATTGTGACTCAATGCACTGTCTTTACCAGCACACACACAGACACACTCACACATAACACACTGTGACTCAATTCACAGCCTATACACTCACAAGGCTCACTGTGACTGAAGTAAATCTTAGCAACACACACACATGCACACACACACACATACAAGTCCGTGACTCAATGAAAAGCCCATACCAGCACACACACACAAACACGTAACTGTGATTCAATGATCAGCCTCCAGCAGCACACACACACACACACAAACACACATGGCTCGTTGTGACTCAATGTGCAGTTCATACTAGCACAAACACATGCAACACATCTCACTGTAACTCAATGCTCAGACTGTACTACACAGACACACAACAACAGACACACACATGACACCCTGTGATGTCACAGGGTGACATGTGACACACACACACTCATACTTGGCTCACTCTGACTCAATGAACCACCTATACCATCACACACACACACATACACACACACAGCTTAGTGTGACTCAATAAAGACTCTATACAACAAAATACACACACACAGCGCTCACTGTGATTCCATTCACAGTCCATGCCAGTACATACAGACACACAGGACACCCCTCAGTGTGACTCAATGCTCATATTTTACCAGAACACACACACAAACACACACAGCTCACCGTGACTCAGTGCACATCCTAAACTGGCTCACACACATGCACACACTCACACATGGCTCACTGTGACTCAGTGCACAGTCCGTTCCTGTTCAACACACACAATCACAGGTCACCTTGAATCACTGCACAGCCTACACCAGCAAACACACACACACACAGCTCACTGTGACTCAATGCACAGGCTATACCAGCACACACACACACACACACACATAACACACTGGGACTCAATTCACAGCCTGTATCTGCACACAGACACTCATAAAGCTCACTCTGACACAATGAAGTCTGTGGCAACACAGACATACACACATAGACACACACAAACACACACATACCTCTGTGACTCAATGCAAAGCCCATACCAGTACACACAAACAAACTCCTAACTGTGATTCAATGCTCAGCCTCTACCAGCACACACACACACGCATGGCTCATTGTGACTCAACGTATAGTTCATACAAGCACAAACACATACAAGACATCTCACTGTAAATCAATGTTCAGACTGTACTACACACACACACAACCACACACACACATGGCACACTGTGACACAATGCTTAGCCTCTACCAGAACACACACACACACACAAACATGCACTCATACATGGCTCACTGTGACACAATGAACCACTTATACCATCACTCAAAAACACACTCCCACAAACACACATAGGTTACTGTGACACAGTGCACAGCCTATATGAGCAGACAATCACACAAACACACAAAATTGATCACTTACTCAATGCACAGTCTGTAGTAGCACATACACAACACTCACTGTGAGTCAATGCACTGCCTATACCAGCTCAGACACATATATACGGCTCTGTGACCCAATGCACATCCTATACCATCACACACACACACACACACACACAGCTTCATGAGACTCAATACAGACTCTACACCACCAAATACACAAACACACACACACACAGCTCACTGATTCCTTGCACAGGCCATACCACTACATACAGACACACAGCACAGAACTCAGTGTAACTCAATGCTCAGATTTTCCAGCACACACACACAAACACACACATGGCTCACAGTGATGCAGTGCACAGCTGATTCCAGCACACATGTATGCACACACACACACAGATGACTGTGTCTCAGTGCACATTCCATTCCAGCACCACACACACTGACAGCTAACCTTGAATCAATGCACAGCCTACAGCAGCAAGCACACACACACACAGTTCACTGTGACCCCATGCAGTCCGTAGCACTACAAACACACACACACACACACACAAAACCCAGTGACTCAATGAAAACCCATACACAACACTCACTCATGTACACAAACAACTCAGTGTGACTCAATTCACAGTCTGTAGCCCCCCACCTAAACAGACACACATACACTTCAGTGACTCAACTCAAAGCCAATATGAGCACACACACACACACAAACACACACACATGCTCACTGTGACTCAATGCACAGTCCATACAAGTACATAGACACACAGCACACAGGACAGTGTGACTCAATGCTCAGATTTTACCAGCACACACACACACATATGGTACTGTGATTCTATGCACAATCTATACCAAAACACACAAGCATACACACACATCGCAGTGTGACTCAATGCACAGCCCAAACAAGAACACACGCATACTAACACACACACACAAATGGATCATTGTGAATTAATCGCCTATACCAGCACACACAAACACGTCTCACTGTGACTCAATGCAGTCTGTAGCAGTACACACACACACACACCCCAGTGCAACAAAATCCCACCAGCACACACACTCTCATACACACACACTCACGGCTCATTCTGACTCAATGCACAATCTATCGCACCACACACACACACGTACACCTCAGTGACTCAATGCAAAGACCAAACGAACATACACACACACACATAACTGATTAAATGCTCCTTCTGTACTACTGCACAAACACACAGACACACACAGACCTGCTCACTATGACTCCATGCACAGTGTATACCAGCACACAATCACACACATATAAGAAAATGTGACTCAATTCACAGCCTCTATCAGCACACAGACACTCACCAGGCTCACTGTGACTCAATGAAATCTGTAGCAGCAGACACACACAGACACACACACACACCTCCATGACACAATGCAAAGCTCATACCACCGCACACACATAAACACCTAATTCTGATTCAATGCACAGCCTCTACCAACACACACAAACACACACACAATTACAGAGGGCTCATTGTGACTCAATGTACACTTCATAATAGCAGAAACACATGCAACACATCACACTGTAACTGAATGCTCAGACTATACTACACACACAGACAACAACACACACACAGCACACTGTGACTCAATGCTCACCCTATAGCACAACACACACACACACAAACACGCACTCATACATGGCTCACTGTGACTCAATGAATCACCTATACCATCAGACACAAACACACATGGCCCACTGTGACTCAGTTCACAGCCAGACAAACACAGAAAAGCACACACGTGGTTCACTGACTAATGCACAATCCGTACTAGCTCATACACAAGGCTCACTGTGAATCAATGCACAGCCTATCCCAGCACAGACACACACACACGGCTTTGTGACTCAATGCACATCCTATACCATCACACACACACACTCACAACTTAGTGTGACTCAATACAGACTCTACACCACCAAGTACACACAAAAACGTACACATACACAATTCATTGTGACCCAAGGCACATTCCATACAACTACCTTCAGACACGAAGCACAAACCTCAGTGTGACTCAACGCTCAGATTATACAAACACACACACGCAACTCAGTGTGACACAGTGCACCATCCATATCAACACCACACACACCCTCACAGCTCAACTTGAATCAATGCACAGCCTACACCAGCAGTCACACACACAGACAAAGACAGCTCACTGCGACCCAATGCACAGTCTTTACCAACACACACACACACACACAGACACACAAGGCTCCCTGGGACTCTGTGCACAGTCTAAGCTAGCAGACATACACACACACAGAAGCACACAATGCTCACTGTGAGTCAGTACACAGCGTTTACCTCTACACACTCACACACACACACACACAGACTTTCAAACACACAACTCAGTGTGACTCAATGCAAAGTCTATAAGAGCACATCAGCCCCCCCACACAGCTCCCTTTGACTCAGTGTATACCATATAATATCACACACAGACACACTGTGACACAAAGTGCAACTTGTAGGTGAACATACACACACAACTGACTGTGATTAATGCACAGGCTGTACCAGCACACACACACACACACAGACACACACACACACCTCAGTGTGACTCAATGGTCCGCCTATACCAGAACACACAGACACACACACCCCTCACCCTGATTCAGTGCATAGTCTATACCAGCATGCACACACTGACACGGCACTCTGACTCAATGCACAATCTATAACAACACATACACACACACACACACCTCAGTGTGACTCAATACACACCATATACTAGCACACACAAACACACACTCACAGATACATGTCTCACTGTGATTCAATGCACAGCCTATATGAGAACACACACACATGCGTCACTGTGACTCAATCAATTGCCTATGCCATCATACACACACACGCCTCACTGTGACTCAATGCAGTCTGTAACACCACACACACACACACAAACTCCAGTGACTCAATGAAATCACATACCACAACACACACTCACGTACACAAACGTGTCAGTGTGACTAAATGCATAGTCTGTAGCCCCCCTCCTACACAGACACACATAGAACTCAGTGACTCAACTCAAAGCCAATATGAGCACACACACACACACCTAGCTGATTCAGTGTTCAAGGCATACCAGTGCGCACACACACACACACACACATGCTCACTGTGACTCAATGTACAGTCCATACAAGTACATACAGACACACACCACACACGACAGTGTGACTCAATGCTCAGATTTTAGCAGCACACACACACACATATGGTACTGTGATTCTATGCACAATCTATACCAACACACTCAAGGATACACACACACCTCAGTGTGACTCAATGCACAGCCTAAACAAGAACACACGCATACTAACACGCACACACAAATGGATCACTGTGACTCAATCAATCGCCTATACCAGCACCCACAAACATGTCTCACTGTGACTCAATGCAGTCTGTAGCACAACAGACACACATGCACACACACCAGTGCATCAACAAAAGCCCACCAGCACACACACTCTCGTACACACACACTCACGGCTCACTCTGACTCAATGCACAGTCTATAACACCACACACACACACACACATATACACCTTAGTGACTCAATGCAAAGACCAAACGAATACACACACACACACCTTACTGATTCAAGGCTCCACCCATACCAGTGCTCATACACTCCCACAAACTCACACACACTTGCTCACTGTGACTCAATGCACAGTCTATATGAGAATATTAACACACACACAACTTATTGTGACTCAATGCACTGTCTTTACCAGCACACACACAGACACACTCACACATAACACACTGTGACTCAATTCACAGCCTATACACTCACAAGGCTCACTGTGACTGAAGTAAATCTTAGCAACACACACACATGCACACACACACACATACAAGTCCGTGACTCAATGAAAAGCCCATACCAGCACACACACACAAACACGTAACTGTGATTCAATGATCAGCCTCCAGCAGCACACACACACACACACAAACACACATGGCTCGTTGTGACTCAATGTGCAGTTCATACTAGCACAAACACATGCAACACATCTCACTGTAACTCAATGCTCAGACTGTACTACACAGACACACAACAACAGACACACACATGACACCCTGTGATGCAATGCTCAGCTTTTACCCAAAAACACACACACACACTCATACTTGGCTCACTCTGACTCAATGAACCACCTATACCATCACACACACACACATACACACACACAGCTTAGTGTGACTCAATAAAGACTCTATACAACAAAATACACACACACAGCGCTCACTGTGATTCCATTCACAGTCCATGCCAGTACATACAGACACACAGGACACCCCTCAGTGTGACTCAATGCTCATATTTTACCAGAACACACACACAAACACACACAGCTCACCGTGACTCAGTGCACATCCTAAACTGGCTCACACACATGCACACACTCACACATGGCTCACTGTGACTCAGTGCACAGTCCGTTCCTGTTCAACACACACAATCACAGGTCACCTTGAATCACTGCACAGCCTACACCAGCAAACACACACACACACAGCTCACTGTGACTCAATGCACAGGCTATACCAGCACACACACACACACACACACACACATAACACACTGGGACTCAATTCACAGCCTGTATCTGCACACAGACACTCATAAAGCTCACTCTGACACAATGAAGTCTGTGGCAACACAGACATACACACATAGACACACACAAACACACACATACCTCTGTGACTCAATGCAAAGCCCATACCAGTACACACAAACAAACTCCTAACTGTGATTCAATGCTCAGCCTCTACCAGCACACACACACACGCATGGCTCATTGTGACTCAACGTATAGTTCATACAAGCACAAACACATACAAGACATCTCACTGTAAATCAATGTTCAGACTGTACTACACACACACACAACCACACACACACATGGCACACTGTGACACAATGCTTAGCCTCTACCAGAACACACACACACACACAAACATGCACTCATACATGGCTCACTGTGACACAATGAACCACTTATACCATCACTCAAAAACACACTCCCACAAACACACATAGGTTACTGTGACACAGTGCACAGCCTATATGAGCAGACAATCACACAAACACACAAAATTGATCACTTACTCAATGCACAGTCTGTAGTAGCACATACACAACACTCACTGTGAGTCAATGCACTGCCTATACCAGCTCAGACACATATATACGGCTCTGTGACCCAATGCACATCCTATACCATCACACACACACACACACACACACAGCTTCATGAGACTCAATACAGACTCTACACCACCAAATACACAAACACACACACACACACAGCTCACTGATTCCTTGCACAGGCCATACCACTACATACAGACACACAGCACAGAACTCAGTGTAACTCAATGCTCAGATTTTCCAGCACACACACACAAACACACACATGGCTCACAGTGATGCAGTGCACAGCTGATTCCAGCACACATGTATGCACACACACACACAGATGACTGTGTCTCAGTGCACATTCCATTCCAGCACCACACACACTGACAGCTAACCTTGAATCAATGCACAGCCTACAGCAGCAAGCACACACACACACAGTTCACTGTGACCCCATGCAGTCCGTAGCACTACAAACACACACACACACACACACAAAACCCAGTGACTCAATGAAAACCCATACACAACACTCACTCATGTACACAAACAACTCAGTGTGACTCAATTCACAGTCTGTAGCCCCCCACCTAAACAGACACACATACACTTCAGTGACTCAACTCAAAGCCAATATGAGCACACACACACACACAAACACACACACATGCTCACTGTGACTCAATGCACAGTCCATACAAGTACATAGACACACAGCACACAGGACAGTGTGACTCAATGCTCAGATTTTACCAGCACACACACACACATATGGTACTGTGATTCTATGCACAATCTATACCAAAACACACAAGCATACACACACATCGCAGTGTGACTCAATGCACAGCCCAAACAAGAACACACGCATACTAACACACACACACAAATGGATCATTGTGAATCAATCGCCTATACCAGCACACACAAACACGTCTCACTGTGACACAGTGCAGTCTGTAGCAGTACACACACACACACACCCCAGTGCAACAAAATCCCACCAGCACACACACTCTCATACACACACACTCACGGCTCATTCTGACTCAATGCACAATCTATCGCACCACACACACACACACGTACACCTCAGTGACTCAATGCAAAGACCAAACGAACATACACACACACACATAACTGATTAAATGCTCCTTCTGTACTACTGCACAAACACACAGACACACACAGACCTGCTCACTATGACTCCATGCACAGTGTATACCAGCACACAATCACACACATATAAGAAAATGTGACTCAATTCACAGCCTCTATCAGCACACAGACACTCACCAGGCTCACTGTGACTCAATGAAATCTGTAGCAGCAGACACACACAGACACACACACACACCTCCATGACACAATGCAAAGCTCATACCACCGCACACACATAAACACCTAATTCTGATTCAATGCACAGCCTCTACCAACACACACAAACACACACACAATTACAGAGGGCTCATTGTGACTCAATGTACACTTCATAATAGCAGAAACACATGCAACACATCACACTGTAACTGAATGCTCAGACTATACTACACACACAGACAACAACACACACACAGCACACTGTGACTCAATGCTCACCCTATAGCACAACACACACACACACAAACACGCACTCATACATGGCTCACTGTGACTCAATGAATCACCTATACCATCAGACACAAACACACATGGCCCACTGTGACTCAGTTCACAGCCAGACAAACACAGAAAAGCACACACGTGGTTCACTGACTAATGCACAATCCATACTAGCTCATACACAAGGCTCACTGTGAATCAATGCACAGCCTATCCCAGCACAGACACACACACACGGCTTTGTGACTCAATGCACATCCTATACCATCACACACACACACTCACAACTTAGTGTGACTCAATACAGACTCTACACCACCAAGTACACACAAAAACGTACACATACACAATTCATTGTGACCCAAGGCACATTCCATACAACTACCTTCAGACACGAAGCACAAACCTCAGTGTGACTCAACGCTCAGATTATACAAGCACACACACGCAACTCAGTGTGACACAGTGCACCGTCCATATCAACACCACACACACCCTCACAGCTCAACTTGAATCAATGCACAGCCTACACCAGCAGTCACACACACAGACAAAGACAGCTCACTGCGACCCAATGCACAGTCTTTACCAACACACACACACACACACACACAAGGCTCCCTGGGACTCTGTGCACAGTCTAAGCTAGAAGACATACACACACACAGAAGCACACAATGCTCACTGTGAGTCAGTACACAGCGTATACCTCTACACACACACACACACACACAGACAGACTTTCAAACACACAACTCAGTGTGACTCAATGCAAAGTCTATAAGAGCACATCAGCCCCCCCACACAGCTCCCTTTGACTCAGTGTATACCGTATAATATCACACACAGACACACTGTGACAAAAAGTGCAACTTGTAGGTGAACATACACACACAACTGACTGTGATTAATGCACAGGCTGTACCAGCACACACACACACACACAGACACACACACACACCTCAGTGTGACTCAATGGTCCGCCTATACCAGAACACACAGACACACACACCCCTCACCCTGATTCAGTGCATAGTCTATACCAGCATGCACACACTGACACGGCACTCTGACTCAATGCACAATCTATAACAACACATACGCACATGCACACACCTCAGTGTGACTCAATACACACCATATACTAGCACACACAAACACAAACTCACAGATACATGTCTCACTGTGATTCAATGCACAGCCTATATGAGAACACACACACATGCGTCACTGTGACTCAATCAATTGCCTATGCCATCATACACACACACGCCTCACTGTGACTCAATGCAGTCTGTAACACCACACACACACACACACAAACTCCAGTGACTCAATGAAATCACATGCCACAACACACACTCACGTACACAAACGTGTCAGTGTGACTAAATGCATAGTCTGTAGCCCCCCTCCTACACAGACACACATAGAACTCAGTGACTCAACTCAAAGCCAATATGAGCACACACACACACCTAGCTGATTCAGTGTTCAAGGCATACCAGTGCACACACACACACACACACACACATGCTCACTGTGACTCAATGTACAGTCCATACAAGTACATACAGACACACACCACACACGACAGTGTGACTCAATGCTCAGATTTTACCAGCACACACACACACATATGTTACTGTGATTCTATGCACAATCTATACCAACACACTCAAGGATACACACACACCTCAGTGTGACTCAATGCACAGCCTAAACAAGAACACACGCATACTAACACGCACACACAAATGGATCACTGTGACTCAATCAATCGCCTATACCAGCACCCACAAACATGTCTCACTGTGACTCAATGCAGTCTGTAGCACAACAGACACACATGCACACACACCAGTGCATCAACAAAAGCCCACCGGCACACACACTCTCATACACACACACTCACGGCTCACTCTGACTCAATGCACAGTCTATAACACCACACACACACACATATACACCTTAGTGACTCAATGCAAAGACCAAACGAATACACACACACACACCTTACTGATTCAAGGCTCCACCCATACCAGTGCTCATACACTCCCACAAACTCACACACACTTGCTCACTGTTACTCAATGCACAGTCTATATGAGAATATTAACACACACACAACTTATTGTGACTCAATACACTGTCTTTACCAGCACACACACAGACACACTCACACATAACACACTGTGACTCAATTCACAGCCTATACACTCACAAGGCTCACTGTGACTGAAGTCAATCTTAGCAACACACACACATGCACACACACACACATACAAGTCCGTGACTCAATGAAAAACCCATACCAGCACACACACACAAACACATAACTGTGATTCAATGATCAGCCTCCACCAGCACACACACACAAACACACATGGCTCGTTGTGACTCAATGTGCAGTTCATACTAGCACAAACACATGCAACACATCTCACTGTAACTCAATGCTCAGACTGTACTACACAGACACACAACAACAGACACACACATGACATCCTGTGATGCAATGCTCAGCTTTTACCCAAAAACACACACACACACTCATACTTGGCTCACTCTGACTCAATGAACCACCTATACCATCACACACACACACATACACACACACAGCTTAGTGTGACTCAATAAAGACTCTATACAACAAAATACACACACACAGCGCTCACTGTGATTCCATTCACAGTCCATGCCAGTACATACAGACACACAGGACACCCCTCAGTGTGACTCAATGCTCATATTTTACCAGAACACACACACAAACACACACAGCTCACCGTGACTCAGTGCACATCCTAAACTGGCTCACACACATGCACACACTCACACATGGCTCACTGTGACTCAGTGCACAGTCCGTTCCTGTTCAACACACACAATCACAGGTCACCTTGAATCACTGCACAGCCTACACCAGCAAACACACACACACACAGCTCACTGTGACTCAATGCACAGGCTATACCAGCACACACACACACACACACACATAACACACTGGGACTCAATTCACAGCCTGTATCTGCACACAGACACTCATAAAGCTCACTCTGACACAATGAAGTCTGTGGCAACACAGACATACACACATAGACACACACAAACACACACATACCTCTGTGACTCAATGCAAAGCCCATACCAGTACACACAAACAAACTCCTAACTGTGATTCAATGCTCAGCCTCTACCAGCACACACACACACGCATGGCTCATTTTGACTCAACGTATAGTTCATACAAGCACAAACACATACAAGACATCTCACTGTAAATCAATGTTCAGACTGTACTACACACACACACAACCACACACACACATGGCACACTGTGACACAATGCTTAGCCTCTACCAGAACACACACACACACACAAACATGCACTCATACATGGCTCACTGTGACACAATGAACCACTTATACCATCACTCAAAAACACACTCCCACAAACACACATGGGTTACTGTGACACAGTGCACAGCCTATATGAGCAGACAATCACACAAACACACAAAATTGATCACTGACTCAATGCACAGTCTGTAGTAGCACATACACAACACTCACTGTGAGTCAATGCACTGCCTATACCAGCTCAGACACATATATACGGCTCTGTGACCCAATGCACATCCTATACCATCACACACACACACACACACACACACACACACAGCTTCATGAGACTCAATACAGACTCTACACCACCAAATACACAAACACACACACACAGCTCACTGATTCCTTGCACAGGCCATACCACTACATACAGACACACAGCACAGAACTCAGTGTAACTCAATGCTCAGATTTTCCAGCACACACACACAAACACACACGGCTCACAGTGATGCAGTGCACAGCTGATTCCAGCACACATGTATGCACACACACACACAGATGACTGTGTCTCAGTGCACATTCCATTCCAGCACCACACACACTGACAGCTAACCTTGAATCAATGCACAGCCTACAGCAGCAAGCACACACACACACAGCTCACTGTGACCCAATGCAGTCCGTAGCACTACAAACACACACACACACAAAACCCAGTGACTCAATGAAAACCCATACACAACACTCACTCATGTACACAAACAACTCAGTGTGACTCAATTCACAGTCTGTAGCCCCCCACCTAAACAGACACACATACACTTCAGTGACTCAACTCAAAGCCAATATGAGCACACACACAAACACACACACATGCTCACTGTGACTCAATGCACAGTCCATTCAAGTACATAGACACACAGCACACAGGACAGTGTGACTCAATGCTCAGATTTTACCAGCACACACACACACATATGGTACTGTGATTCTATGCACAATCTATACCAAAACACACAAGCATACACACACATCGCAGTGTGACTCAATGCACAGCCCAAACAAGAACACACGCATACTAACACACACACACAAATGGATCACTGTGAATCAATCGCCTATACCAGCACACACAAACACGTCTCACTGTGACTCAATGCAGTCTGTAGCAGTACACACACACACACACCCCAGTGCAACAAAATCCCACCAGCACACACACTCTCATACACACACACTCACGGCTCATTCTGACTCAATGCACAATCTATCGCACCACACACACACACACGTACACCTCAGTGACTCAATGCAAAGACCAAACGAACATACACACACACACATAACTGATTAAATGCTCCTTCTGTACTACTGCACAAACACACAGACACACACAGACCTGCTCACTATGACTCCATGCACAGTGTATACCAGCACACAATCACACACATATAAGAAAATGTGACTCAATTCACAGCCTCTATCAGCACACAGACACTCACCAGGCTCACTGTGACTCAATGAAATCTGTAGCAGCAGACACACACAGACACACACACACACCTCCATGACACAATGCAAAGCTCCTACCACCGCACACACATAAACACCTAATTCTGATTCAATGCACAGCCTCTACCAACACACACAAACACACACACAATTACAGAGGGCTCATTGTGACTCAATGTACACTTCATAATAGCAGAAACACATGCAACACATCACACTGTAACTGAATGCTCAGACTATACTACACACACAGACAACAACACACACACAGCACACTGTGACTCAATGCTCACCCTATAGCACAACACACACACACACAAACACGCACTCATACATGGCTCACTGTGACTCAATGAATCACCTATACCATCAGACACAAACACACATGGCCCACTGTGACTCAGTTCACAGCCTATATCAGCAGACAAACACAGAAAAGCACACACGTGGTTCACTGACTAATGCACAATCCGTACTAGCTCATACACAAGGCTCACTGTGAATCAATGCACAGCCTATCCCAGCACAGACACACACACACGGCTTTGTGACTCAATGCACATCCTATACCATCACACACACACACTCACAACTTAGTGTGACTCAATACAGACTCTACACCACCAAGTACACACAAAAACGTACACATACACAATTCATTGTGACCCAAGGCACATTCCATACAACTACCTTCAGACACGAAGCACAAACCTCAGTGTGACTCAACGCTCAGATTATACAAGCACACACACGCAACTCAGTGTGACACAGTGCACCATCCATATCAACACCACACACACCCTCACAGCTCAACTTGAATCAATGCACAGCCTACACCAGCAGTCACACACACAGACAAAGACAGCTCACTGCGACCCAATGCACAGTCTTTACCAACACACACACACACACACACACACAAGGCTCCCTAGGACTCTGTGCACAGTCTAAGCTAGCAGACATACACACACACAGAAGCACACAATGCTCACTGTGAGTCAGTACACAGCGTTTACCTCTACACAGACACACACACACACACAGACTTTCAAACACACAACTGAGTGTGACTCAATGCAAAGTCTATAAGAGCACATCAGCCCCCCCACACAGCTCCCTTTGACTCAGTGTATACCGTATAATATCACACACAGACACACTGTGACAAAAAGTGCAACTTGTAGGAGAACATACACACACAACTGACTGTGATTAATGCACAGGCTGTACCAGCACACACACACACACAGACACACACACACACCTCAGTGTGACTCAATGGTCCGCCTATACCAGAACACACAGACACACACACCCCTCACCCTGATTCAGTGCATAGTCTATACCAGCATGCACACACTGACACGGCACTCTGACTCAATGCACAATCTATAACAACACATACACACACACACACACCTCAGTGTGACTCAATACACACCATATACTAGCACACACAAACACACACTCACAGATACATGTCTCACTGTGATTCAATGCACAGCCTATATGAGAACACACACACATGCGTCACTGTGACTCAATCAATTGCCTATGCCATCATACACACACACGCCTCACTGTGACTCAATGCAGTCTGTAACACCACACACACACACACAAACTCCAGTGACTCAATGAAATCACATACCACAACACACACTCACGTACACAAACGTGTCAGTGTGACTAAATGCATAGTCTGTAGCCCCCCTCCTACACAGACACACATAGAACTCAGTGACTCAACTCAAAGCCAATATGAGCACACACACACACCTAGCTGATTCAGTGTTCAAGGCATACCAGTGCACACACACACACACACACACACATGCTCACTGTGACTCAATGTACAGTCCATACAAGTACATACAGACACACACCACACACGACAGTGTGACTCAATGCTCAGATTTTAGCAGCACACACACACACATATGGTACTGTTATTCTATGTACAATCTATACCAACACACTCAAGGATACACACACACCTCAGTGGGACTCAATGCACAGCCTAAACAAGAACACACGCATACTAACACGCACACACAAATGGATCACTGTGACTCAATCAATTGCCTATACCAGCACCCACAAACATGTCTCACTGTGACTCAATGCAGTCTGTAGCACAACAGACACACATGCACACACACCAGTGCATCAACAAAAGCCCACCAGCACACACACTCTCGTACACACACACTCACGGCTCACTCTGACTCAATGCACAGTCTATAACACCACACACACACACATATACACCTTAGTGAATCAATGCAAAGACCAAACGAATACACACACACACACCTTACTGATTCAAGGCTCCACCCATACCAGTGTTCATACACTCCCACAAACTCACACACACTTGCTCACTGTTACTCAATGCACAGTCTATATGAGAATATTAACACACACACAACTTATTGTGACTCAATGCACTGTCTTTACCAGCACACACACAGACACACTCACACATAACACACTGTGACTCAATTCACAGCCTATACACTCACAAGGCTCACTGTGACTGAAATAAATCTTAGCAACACACACACATGCACACACACACATACAAGTCCGTGACTCAATGAAAAGCCCATACCAGCACACACACACAAACACGTAACTGTGATTCAATGATCAGCCTCCACCAGCACACACACACACACACAAACACACATGGCTCGTTGTGACTCAATGTGCAATTCATACTAGCACAAACACATGCAACACATCTCACTGTAACTCAATGCTCAGACTGTACTACAAAGACACACAACAACAGACACACACATGACACCCTGTGATGCAATGCTCAGCTTTTACCCAAACACACACACACACTCATACTTGGCTCACTCTGACTCAATGAACCACCTATACCATCACACACACACACATACACACACACAGCTTAGTGTGACTCAATAAAGACTCTATACAACAAAATACACACACACAGCGCTCACTGTGATTCCATTCACAGTCCATGCCAGTACATACAGACACACAGGACACCCCTCAGTGTGACTCAATGCTCATATTTTACCAGAACACACAGACAAACACACACAGCTCACCATGACTCAGTGCACATCCTAAACTGGCTCACACACATGCACACACTCACACATGGCTCACTGTGACTCAGTGCACAGTCCGTTCCTGTTCAACACACACAATCACAGGTCACCTTGAATCACTGCACAGCCTACACCAGCAAACACACACACACACAGCTCACTGTGACTCAATGCACAGGCTATACCAGCACACACACACACACACACACATAACACACTGGGACTCAATTCACAGCCTGTATCTGCACACAGACACTCATAAAGCTCACTCTGACACAATGAAGTCTGTGGCAACACAGACATACACACATAGACACACACAAACACACACATACCTCTGTGACTCAATGCAAAGCCCATACCAGTACACACAAACAAACTCCTAACTGTGATTCAATGCTCAGCCTCTACCAGCACACACACACACGCATGGCTCATTTTGACTCAACGTATAGTTCATACAAGCACAAACACATACAAGACATCTCACTGTAAATCAATGTTCAGACTGTACTACACACACACACAACCACACACACACATGGCACACTGTGACACAATGCTTAGCCTCTACCAGAACACACACACACACACAAACATGCACTCATACATGGCTCACTGTGACACAATGAACCACTTATACCATCACTCAAAAACACACTCCCACAAACACACATGGGTTACTGTGACACAGTGCACAGCCTATATGAGCAGACAATCACACAAACACACAAAATTGATCACTGACTCAATGCACAGTCTGTAGTAGCACATACACAACACTCACTGTGAGTCAATGCACTGCCTATACCAGCTCAGACACATATATACGGCTCTGTGACCCAATGCACATCCTATACCATCACACACACACACACACACACACACAGGTTAATGAGACTCAATACAGACTCTACACCACCAAATACACAAACACACACACACAGCTCACTGATTCCTTGCACAGGCCATACCACTACATACAGACACACAGCACAGAACTCAGTGTAACTCAATGCTCAGATTTTCCAGCACACACACACAAACACACACATGGCTCACAGTGATGCAGTGCACAGCTGATTCCAGCACACATGTATGCACACACACACACAGATGACTGTCTCAGTGCACATTCCATTCCAGCACCACACACACTGACAGCTAACCTTGAATCAATGCACAGCCTACAGCAGCAAGCACACACACACACAGCTCACTGTGACCCAATGCAGTCCGTAGCACTACAAACACACACACACACACACACAAAACCCAGTGACTCAATGAAAACCCATACACAACACTCACTCATGTACACAAACAACTCAGTGTGACTCAATTCACAGTCTGTAGCCCCCCACCTAAACAGACACACATACACTTCAGTGACTCAACTCAAAGCCAATATGAGCACACACACAAACACACACACATGCTCACTGTGACTCAATGCACAGTCCATTCAAGTACATAGACACACAGCACACAGGACAGTGTGACTCAATGCTCAGATTTTACCAGCACACACACACACATATGGTATTGTGATTCTATGCACAATCTATACCAAAACACACAAGCATACACACACATCGCAGTGTGACTCAATGCACAGCCCAAACAAGAACACACGCATACTAACACACACACACAAATGGATCACTGTGAATCAATCGCCTATACCAGCACACACAAACACGTCTCACTGTGACTCAATGCAGTCTGTAGCAGTACACACACACACACACCCCAGTGCAACAAAATCCCACCAGCACACACACTCTCATACACACACACTCACGGCTCATTCTGACTCAATGCACAATCTATCGCACCACACACACACACACGTACACCTCAGTGACTCAATGCAAAGACCAAACGAACATACACACACACACATAACTGATTAAATGCTCCTTCTGTACTACTGCACAAACACACAGACACACACAGACCTGCTCACTATGACTCCATGCACAGTGTATACCAGCACACAATCACACACATATAAGAAAATGTGACTCAATTCACAGCCTCTATCAGCACACAGACACTCACCAGGCTCACTGTGACTCAATGAAATCTGTAGCAGCAGACACACACAGACACACACACACACCTCCATGACACAATGCAAAGCTCATACCACCGCACACACATAAACACCTAATTCTGATTCAATGCACAGCCTCTACCAACACACACAAACACACACACAATTACAGAGGGCTCATTGTGACTCAATGTACACTTCATAATAGCAGAAACACATGCAACACATCACACTGTAACTGAATGCTCAGACTATACTACACACACAGACAACAACACACACACAGCACACTGTGACTCAATGCTCACCCTATAGCACAACACACACACACACAAACACGCACTCATACATGGCTCACTGTGACTCAATGAATCACCTATACCATCAGACACAAACACACATGGCCCACTGTGACTCAGTTCACAGCCTATATCAGCAGACAAACACAGAAAAGCACACACGTGGTTCACTGACTAATGCACAATCCGTACTAGCTCATACACAAGGCTCACTGTGAATCAATGCACAGCCTATCCCAGCACAGACACACACACACGGCTTTGTGACTCAATGCACATCCTATACCATCACACACACACACTCACAACTTAGTGTGACTCAATACAGACTCTACACCACCAAGTACACACAAAAACGTACACATACACAATTCATTGTGACCCAAGGCACATTCCATACAACTACCTTCAGACACGAAGCACAAACCTCAGTGTGACTCAACGCTCAGATTATACAAGCACACACACGCAACTCAGTGTGACACAGTGCACCATCCATATCAACACCACACACACCCTCACAGCTCAACTTGAATCAATGCACAGCCTACACCAGCAGTCACACACACAGACAAAGACAGCTCACTGCGACCCAATGCACAGTCTTTACCAACACACACACACACACACACACACAAGGCTCCCTAGGACTCTGTGCACAGTCTAAGCTAGCAGACATACACACACACAGAAGCACACAATGCTCACTGTGAGTCAGTACACAGCGTTTACCTCTACACACACACACACACAGACAGACTTTCAAACACACAACTCAGTGTGACTCAATGCAAAGTCTATAAGAGCACATCAGCCCCCCCACACAGCTCCCTTTGACTCAGTGTATACCGTATAATATCACACACAGACACACTGTGACACAAAGTGCAACTTGTAGGTGAACATACACACACAACTGACTGTGATTAATGCACAGGCTGTACCAGCACACACACACACACACAGACACACACACACACCTCAGTGTGACTCAATGGTCCGCCTATACCAGAACACACAGACACACACACCCCTCACCCTGATTCAGTGCATAGTCTATACCAGCATGCACACACTGACACGGCACTCTGACTCAATGCACAATCTATAACAACACATACACACACACACACACACACCTCAGTGTGACTCAATACACACCATATACTGGCACACACAAACACACACTCACAGATACATGTGTCACTGTGATTCAATGCACAGCCTATATGAGAACACACACACATGCGTCACTGTGACTCAATCAATTGCCTATGCCATCATACACACACACGCCTCACTGTGACTCAATGCAGTCTGTAACACCACACACACACACACAAACTCCAGTGACTCAATGAAATCACATACCACAACACACACTCACGTACACAAACGTGTCAGTGTGACTAAATGCATAGTCTGTAGCCCCCCTCCTACACAGACACACATAGAACTCAGTGACTCAACTCAAAGCCAATATGAGCACACACACACACCTAGCTGATTCAGTGTTCAAGGCATACCAGTGCACACACACACACACACACACACATGCTCACTGTGACTCAATGTACAGTCCATACAAGTACATACAGACACACACCACACACGACAGTGTGACTCAATGCTCAGATTTTAGCAGCACACACACACACATATGGTACTGTGATTCTATGCACAATCTATACCAACACACTCAAGGATACACACACACCTCAGTGTGACTCAATGCACAACCTAAACAAGAACACACGCATACTAACACGCACACACAAATGGATCACTGTGACTCAATCAATTGCCTATACCAGCACCCACAAACATGTCTCACTGTGACTCAATGCAGTCTGTAGCACAACAGACACACATGCACACACACCAGTGCATCAACAAAAGCCCACCAGCACACACACTCTCGTACACACACACTCACGGCTCACTCTGACTCAATGCACAGTCTATAACACCACACACACACACATATACACCTTAGTGACTCAATGCAAAGACCAAACGAATACACACACACACACCTTACTGATTCAAGGCTCCACCCATACCAGTGCTCATACACTCCCACAAACTCACACACACTTGCTCACTGTTACTCAATGCACAGTCTATATGAGAATATTAACACACACACAACTTATTGTGACTCAATGCACTGTCTTTACCAGCACACACACAGACACACTCACACATAACACACTGTGACTCAATTCACAGCCTATACACTCACAAGGCTCACTGTGACTGAAGTAAATCTTAGCAACACACAAACATGCACACACACACACATACAAGTCCGTGACTCAATGAAAATCCCATACCAGCACACACACACAAACACGTAACTGTGATTCAATGATCAGCCTCCACCAGCACACACACACAAACACACATGGCTCGTTGTGACTCAATGTGCAGTTCATACTAGCACAAACACATGCAACACATCTCACTGTAACTCAATGCTCAGACTGTACTACACAGACACACAACAACAGACACACACATGACACCCTGTGATGCAATGCTCAGCTTTTACCCAAAAACACACACACACACTCATACTTGGCTCACTCTGACTCAATGAACCACCTATACCATCACACACACACACATACACACACACAGCTTAGTGTGACTCAATAAAGACTCTATACAACAAAATACACACACACAGCGCTCACTGTGATTCCATTCACAGTCCATGCCAGTACATACAGACACACAGGACACCCCTCAGTGTGACTCAATGCTCATATTTTACCAGAACACACACACAAACACACACAGCTCACCGTGACTCAGTGCACATCCTAAACTGGCTCACACACATGCACACACTCACACATGGCTCACTGTGACTCAGTGCACAGTCCGTTCCTGTTCAACACACACAATCACAGGTCACCTTGAATCACTGCACAGCCTACACCAGCAAACACACACACACACAGCTCACTGTGACTCAATGCACAGGCTATACCAGCACACACACACACACACACACACATAACACACTGGGACTCAATTCACAGCCTGTATCTGCACACAGACACTCATAAAGCTCACTCTGACACAATGAAGTCTGTGGCAACACAGACATACACACATAGACACACACAAACACACACATACCTCTGTGACTCAATGCAAAGCCCATACCAGTACACACAAACAAACTCCTAACTGTGATTCAATGCTCAGCCTCTACCAGCACACACACACACGCATGGCTCATTGTGACTCAACGTATAGTTCATACAAGCACAAACACATACAAGACATCTCACTGTAAATCAATGTTCAGACTGTACTACACACACACACAACCACACACACACATGGCACACTGTGACACAATGCTTAGCCTCTACCAGAACACACACACACACACAAACATGCACTCATACATGGCTCACTGTGACACAATGAACCACTTATACCATCACTCAAAAACACACTCCCACAAACACACATGGGTTACTGTGACACAGTGCACAGCCTATATGAGCAGACAATCACACAAACACACAAAATTGATCACTGACTCAATGCACAGTCTGTAGTAGCACATACACAACACTCACTGTGAGTCAATGCACTGCCTATACCAGCTCAGACACATATATACGGCTCTGTGACCCAATGCACATCCTATACCATCACACACACACACACACACACACACACAGCTTCATGAGACTCAATACAGACTCTACACCACCAAATACACAAACACACACACACACAGCTCACTGATTCCTTGCACAGGCCATACCACTACATACAGACACACAGCACAGAACTCAGTGTAACTCAATGCTCAGATTTTCCAGCACACACACACAAACACACACATGGCTCACAGTGATGCAGTGCACAGCTGATTCCAGCACACATGTATGCACACACACACACAGATGACTGTGTCTCAGTGCACATTCCATTCCAGCACCACACACACTGACAGCTAACCTTGAATCAATGCACAGCCTACAGCAGCAAGCACACACACACACAGCTCACTGTGACCCAATGCAGTCCGTAGCACTACAAACACACACACACACACACACACAAAACCCAGTGACTCAATGAAAACCCATACACAACACTCACTCATGTACACAAACAACTCAGTGTGACTCAATTCACAGTCTGTAGCCCCCCACCTAAACAGACACACATACACTTCAGTGACTCAACTCAAAGCCAATATGAGCACACACACACACACAAACACACACACATGCTCACTGTGACTCAATGCACAGTCCATACAAGTACATAGACACACAGCACACAGGACAGTGTGACTCAATGCTCAGATTTTACCAGCACACACACACACATATGGTACTGTGATTCTATGCACAATCTATACCAAAACACACAAGCATACACACACATCGCAGTGTGACTCAATGCACAGCACAAACAAGAACACACACATACTAACACACACACACAAATGGATCATTGTGAATCAATCGCCTATACCAGCACACACAAACACGTCTCACTGTGACTCAATGCAGTCTGTAGCAGTACACACACACACCCCCCCAGTGCAACAAAATCCCACCAGCACACACACTCTCATACACACACACTCACGGCTCATTCTGACTCAATGCACAATCTATCGCACCACACACACACACACGTACACCTCAGTGACTCAATGCAAAGACCAAACGAACATACACACACACACATAACTGATTAAATGCTCCTTCTGTACTACTGCACAAACACACAGACACACACAGACCTGCTCACTATGACTCCATGCACAGTGTATACCAGCACACAATCACACACATATAAGAAAATGTGACTCAATTCACAGCCTCTATCAGCACACAGACACTCACCAGGCTCACTGTGACTCAATGAAATCTGTAGCAGCAGACACACACAGACACACACACACACCTCCATGACACAATGCAAAGCTCATACCACCGCACACACATAAACACCTAATTCTGATTCAATGCACAGCCTCTACCAACACACACAAACACACACACAATTACAGAGGGCTCATTGTGACTCAATGTACACTTCATAATAGCAGAAACACATGCAACACATCACACTGTAACTGAATGCTCAGACTATACTACACACACAGACAACAACACACACACAGCACACTGTGACTCAATGCTCACCCTATAGCACAACACACACACACACAAACACGCACTTATACATGGCTCACTGTGACTCAATGAATCACCTATACCATCAGACACAAACACACATGGCCCACTGTGACTCAGTTCACAGCCTATATCAGCAGACAAACACAGAAAAGCACACACGTGGTTCACTGACTAATGCACAATCCATACTAGCTCATACACAAGGCTCACTGTGAATCAATGCACAGCCTATCCCAGCACAGACACACACACACGGCTTTGTGACTCAATGCACATCCTATACCATCACACACACACACTCACAACTTAGTGTGACTCAATACAGACTCTACACCACCAAGTACACACAAAAACGTACACATACACAATTCATTGTGACCCAAGGCACATTCCATACAACTACCTTCAGACACGAAGCACAAACCTCAGTGTGACTCAACGCTCAGATTATACAAGCACACACACGCAACTCAGTGTGACACAGTGCACCGTCCATATCAACACCACACACACCCTCACAGCTCAACTTGAATCAATGCACAGCCTACACCAGCAGTCACACACACAGACAAAGACAGCTCACTGCGACCCAATGCACAGTCTTTACCAACACACACACACACACACACACACACAAGGCTCCCTGGGACTCTGTGCACAGTCTAAGCTAGAAGACATACACACACACAGAAGCACACAATGCTCACTGTGAGTCAGTACACAGCGTATACCTCTACACACACACACACACACAGACAGACTTTCAAACACACAACTCAGTGTGACTCAATGCAAAGTCTATAAGAGCACATCAGCCCCCCCACACAGCTCCCTTTGACTCAGTGTATACCATATAATATCACACACAGACACACTGTGACACAAAGTGCAACTTGTAGGTGAACATACACACACAACTGACTGTGATTAATGCACAGGCTGTACCAGCACACACACACACACACAGACACACACACACACCTCAGTGTGACTCAATGGCCCGCCTATACCAGAACACACAGACACACACACCCCTCACTCTGATTCCTTGCATAGTCTATACCAGCATGCACACACTGACACGGCACTCTGACTCAATGCACAATCTATAACAACACATACGCACATGCACACACCTCAGTGTGACTCAATACACACCATATACTAGCACACACAAACACAAACTCACAGATACATGTCTCACTGTGATTCAATGCACAGCCTATATGAGAACACACACACATGCCTCACTGTGACTCAATCAATTGCCTATGCCATCATACACACACACGCCTCACTGTGACTCAATGCAGTCTGTAACACCACACACACACACACACAAACTCCAGTGACTCAATGAAATCACATGCCACAACACACACTCACGTACACAAACGTGTCAGTGTGACTAAATGCATAGTCTGTAGCCCCCCTCCTACACAGACACACATAGAACTCAGTGACTCAACTCAAAGCCAGTATGAGCACACACACACACCTAGCTGATTCAGTGTTCAAGGCATACCAGTGCACACACACACACACACACACATGCTCACTGTGACTCAATGTACAGTCCATACAAGTACATACAGACACACACCACACACGACAGTGTGACTCAATGCTCAGATTTTACCAGCACACACACACACATATGTTACTGTGATTCTATGCACAATCTATACCAACACACTCAAGGATACACACACACCTCAGTGTGACTCAATGCACAACCTAAACAAGAACACACGCATACTAACACGCACACACAAATGGATCACTGTGACTCAATCAATCGCCTATACCAGCACCCACAAACATGTCTCACTGTGACTCAATGCAGTCTGTAGCACAACAGACACACATGCACACACACCAGTGCATCAACAAAAGCCCACCAGCACACACACTCTCGTACACACACACTCACGGCTCACTCTGACTCAATGCACAGTCTATAACACCACACACACACATATACACCTTAGTGACTCAATGCAAAGACCAAACGAATACACACACACACCCCTTACTGATTCAAGGCTCCACCCATACCAGTGCTCATACACTCCCACAAACTCACACACACTTGCTCACTGTTACTCAATGCACAGTCTATATGAGAATATTAACACACACACAACTTATTGTGACTCAATGCACTGTCTTTACCAGCACACACACAGACACACTCACACATAACACACTGTGACTCAATTCACAGCCTATACACTCACAAGGCTCACTGTGACTGAAGTAAATCTTAGCAACACACACACATGCACACACAAACACATACAAGTCCGTGACTCAATGAAAAACCCATACCAGCACACACACACAAACACGTAACTGTGATTCAATGATCAGCCTCCACCAGCACACACACACAAACACACATGGCTCATTGTGACTCAATGTGCAGTTCATACTAGCACAAACACATGCAACACATCTCACTGTAACTCAATGCTCAGACTGTACTACACAGACACACAACAACAGACACACACATGACACCCTGTGATGCAATGCTCAGCTTTTACCCAAAAACACACACACACACTCATACTTGGCTCACTCTGACTCAATGAACCACCTATACCATCACACACACACACATACACACACACAGCTTAGTGTGACTCAATAAAGACTCTATACAACAAAATACACACACACAGCGCTCACTGTGATTCCATTCACAGTCCATGCCAGTACATACAGACACACAGGACACCCCTCAGTGTGACTCAATGCTCATATTTTACCAGAACACACACACAAACACAGCTCACCGTGACTCAGTGCACATCCTAAACTGGCTCACACACATGCACACACTCACACATGGCTCACTGTGACTCAGTGCACAGTCCGTTCCTGTTCAACACACACAATCACAGGTCACCTTGAATCACTGCACAGCCTACACCAGCAAACACACACACACACAGCTCACTGTGACTCAATGCACAGGCTATACCAGCACACACACACACACACACACATAACACACTGGGACTCAATTCACAGCCTGTATCTGCACACAGACACTCATAAAGCTCACTCTGACACAATGAAGTCTGTGGCAACACAGACATACACACATAGACACACACAAACACACACATACCTCTGTGACTCAATGCAAAGCCCATACCAGTACACACAAACAAACTCCTAACTGTGATTCAATGCTCAGCCTCTACCAGCACACACACACACGCATGGCTCATTGTGACTCAACGTATAGTTGATACAAGCACAAACACATACAAGACATCTCACTGTAAATCAATGTTCAGACTGTACTACACACACACACAACCACACACACACATGGCACACTGTGACACAATGCTTAGCCTCTACCAGAACACACACACACACACAAACATGCACTCATACATGGCTCACTGTGACACAATGAACCACTTATACCATCACTCAAAAACACACTCCCACAAACACACATGGGTTACTGTGACACAGTGCACAGCCTATATGAGCAGACAATCACACAAACACACAAAATTGATCACTGACTCAATGCACAGTCTGTAGTAGCACATACACAACACTCACTGTGAGTCAATGCACTGCCTATACCAGCTCAGACACATATATACGGCTCTGTGACCCAATGCACATCCTATACCATCACACACACACACACACACACACAGGTTAATGAGACTCAATACAGACTCTACACCACCAAATACACAAACACACACACACACAGCTCACTGATTCCTTGCACAGGCCATACCACTACATACAGACACACAGCACAGAACTCAGTGTAACTCAATGCTCAGATTTTCCAGCACACACACACAAACACACACATGGCTCACAGTGATGCAGTGCACAGCTGATTCCAGCACACATGTATGCACACACACACACAGATGACTGTCTCAGTGCACATTCCATTCCAGCACCACACACACTGACAGCTAACCTTGAATCAATGCACAGCCTACAGCAGCAAGCACACACACACACAGCTCACTGTGACCCAATGCAGTCTGTAGCACTACAAACACACACACACACACACACACAAAACCCAGTGACTCAATGAAAACCCATACACAACACTCACTCATGTACACAAACAACTCAGTGTGACTCAATTCACAGTCTGTAGCCCCCCACCTAAACAGACACACATACACTTCAGTGACTCAACTCAAAGCCAATATGAGCACACACACAAACACACACACATGCTCACTGTGACTCAATGCGCAGTCCATTCAAGTACATAGACACACAGCACACAGGACAGTGTGACTCAATGCTCAGATTTTACCAGCACACACACACACATATGGTATTGTGATTCTATGCACAATCTATACCAAAACACACAAGCATACACACACATCGCAGTGTGACTCAATGCACAGCCCAAACAAGAACACACGCATACTAACACACACACACAAATGGATCACTGTGAATCAATCGCCTATACCAGCACACACAAACACGTCTCACTGTGACTCAATGCAGTCTGTAGCAGTACACACACACACACACCCCAGTGCAACAAAATCCCACCAGCACACACACTCTCATACACACACACTCACGGCTCATTCTGACTCAATGCACAATCTATCGCACCACACACACACACGTACACCTCAGTGACTCAATGCAAAGACCAAACGAACATACACACACACACATAACTGATTAAATGCTCCTTCTGTACTACTGCACAAACACACAGACACACACAGACCTGCTCACTATGACTCCATGCACAGTGTATACCAGCACACAATCACACACATATAAGAAAATGTGACTCAATTCACAGCCTCTATCAGCACACAGACACTCACCAGGCTCACTGTGACTCAATGAAATCTGTAGCAGCAGACACACACAGACACACACACACACCTCCATGACACAATGCAAAGCTCATACCACCGCACACACATAAACACCTAATTCTGATTCAATGCACAGCCTCTACCAACACACACAAACACACACACAATTACAGAGGGCTCATTGTGACTCAATGTACACTTCATAATAGCAGAAACACATGCAACACATCACACTGTAACTGAATGCTCAGACTATACTACACACACAGACAACAACACACACACAGCACACTGTGACTCAATGCTCACCCTATAGCACAACACACACACACACAAACACGCACTCATACATGGCTCACTGTGACTCAATGAATCACCTATACCATCAGACACAAACACACATGGCCCACTGTGACTCAGTTCACAGCCTATATCAGCAGACAAACACAGAAAAGCACACACGTGGTTCACTGACTAATGCACAATCCGTACTAGCTCATACACAAGGCTCACTGTGAATCAATGCACAGCCTATCCCAGCACAGACACACACACACGGCTTTGTGACTCAATGCACATCCTATACCATCACACACACACACTCACAACTTAGTGTGACTCAATACAGACTCTACACCACCAAGTACACACAAAAACGTACACATACACAATTCATTGTGACCCAAGGCACATTCCATACAACTACCTTCAGACACGAAGCACAAACCTCAGTGTGACTCAACGCTCAGATTATACAAGCACACACACGCAACTCAGTGTGACACAGTGTACCATCCATATCAACACCACACACACCCTCACAGCTCAACTTGAATCAACGCACAGCCTACACCAGCAGTCACACACACAGACAAAGACAGCTCACTGCAACGCAATGCACAGTCTTTACCAACACACACACACACACACAAGGCTCCATAGGACTCTGTGCACAGTCTAAGCTAGCAGACATACACACACACAGAAGCACACAATGCTCACTGTGAGTCAGTACAGAGCGTTTACCTCTACACACACACACACACACACAGACAGACTTTCAAACACACAACTCAGTGTGACTCAATGCAAAGTCTATAAGAGCACATCAGCCCCCCCACACAGCTCCCTTTGACTCAGTGTATACCGTATAATATCACACACAGACACACTGTGACACAAAGTGCAACTTGTAGGTGAACATACACACACAACTGACTGTGATTAATGCACAGGCTGTACCAGCACACACACACACACACAGACACACACACACACCTCAGTGTGACTCAATGGTCCGCCTGTACCAGAACACACAGACACACACACCCCTCACCCTGATTCAGTGCATAGTCTATACCAGCATGCACACACTGACACGGCACTCTGACTCAATGCACAATCTATAACAACACATACACACACACACACACCTCAGTGTGACTCAATACACACCATATACTAGCACACACAAACACACACTCACAGATACATGTCTCACTGTGATTCAATGCACAGCCTATATGAGAACACACACACATGCGTCACTGTGACTCAATCAATTGCCTATGCCATCATACACACACACGCCTCACTGTGACTCAATGCAGTCTGTAACACCACACACACACACACAAACTCCAGTGACTCAATGAAATCACATACCACAACACACACTCACGTACACAAACGTGTCAGTGTGACTAAATGCATAGTCTGTAGCCCCCCTCCTACACAGACACACATAGAACTCAGTGACTCAACTCAAAGCCAATATGAGCACACACACACACCTAGCTGATTCAGTGTTCAAGGCATACCAGTGCGCACACACACACACACACACACATGCTCACTGTGACTCAATGTACAGTCCATACAAGTACATACAGACACACACCACACACGACAGTGTGACTCAATGCTCAGATTTTAGCAGCACACACACACACATATGGTACTGTGATTCTATGCACAATCTATACCAACACACTCAAGGATACACACACACCTCAGTGTGACTCAATGCACAGCCTAAACAAGAACACACGCATACTAACACGCACACACAAATGGATCACTGTGACTCAATCAATTGCCTATACCAGCACCCACAAACATGTCTCACTGTGACTCAATGCAGTCTGTAGCACAACAGACACACATGCACACACACCAGTGCATCAACAAAAGCCCACCAGCACACACACTCTCGTACACACACACTCATGGCTCACTCTGACTCAATGCACAGTCTATAACACCACACACACACACATATACACCTTAGTGACTCAATGCAAAGACCAAACGAATACACACACACACACCTTACTGATTCAAGGCTCCACCCATACCAGTGCTCATACACTCCCACAAACTCACACACACTTGCTCACTGTTACTCAATGCACAGTCTATATGAGAATATTAACACACACACAACTTATTGTGACTCAATGCACTGTCTTTACCAGCACACACACAGACACACTCACACATAACACACTGTGACTCAATTCACAGCCTATACACTCACAAGGCTCACTGTGACTGAAGTAAATCTTAGCAACACACACACATGCACACACACACACATACAAGTCCGTGACTCAATGAAAATCCCATACCATCACACACACACAAACACGTAACTGTGATTCAATGATCAGCCTACACCAGCACACACACACAAACACACATGGCTCGTTGTGACTCAATGTGCAGTTCATACTAGCACAAACACATGCAACACATCTCACTGTAACTCAATGCTCAGACTGTACTACACAGACACACAACAACAGACACACACATGACACCCTGTGATGCAATGCTCAGCTTTTACCCAAAAACACACACACACACTCATACTTGGCTCACTCTGACTCAATGAACCACCTATACCATCACACACACACACATACACACACACAGCTTAGTGTGACTCAATAAAGACTCTATACAACAAAATACACACACACAGCGCTCACTGTGATTCCATTCACAGTCCATGCCAGTACATACAGACACACAGGACACCCCTCAGTGTGACTCAATGCTCATATTTTACCAGAACACACACACAAACACACACAGCTCACCGTGACTCAGTGCACATCCTAAACTGGCTCACACACATGCACACACTCACACATGGCTCACTGTGACTCAGTGCACAGTCCGTTCCTGTTCAACACACACAATCACAGGTCACCTTGAATCACTGCACAGCCTACACCAGCAAACACACACACACACAGCTCACTGTGACTCAATGCACAGGCTATACCAGCACACACACACACACACACACACATAACACACTGGGACTCAATTCACAGCCTGTATCTGCACACAGACACTCATAAAGCTCACTCTGACACAATGAAGTCTGTGGCAACACAGACATACACACATAGACACACACAAACACACACATACCTCTGTGACTCAATGCAAAGCCCATACCAGTACACACAAACAAACTCCTAACTGTGATTCAATGCTCAGCCTCTACCAGCACACACACACACGCATGGCTCATTGTGACTCAACGTATAGTTGATACAAGCACAAACACATACAAGACATCTCACTGTAAATCAATGTTCAGACTGTACTACAGACACACACAACCACACACACACATGGCACACTGTGACACAATGCTTAGCCTCTACCAGAACACACACACACACACAAACATGCACTCATACATGGCTCACTGTGACACAATGAACCACTTATACCATCACTCAAAAACACACTCCCACAAACACACATGGGTTACTGTGACACAGTGCACAGCCTATATGAGCAGACAATCACACAAACACACAAAATTGATCACTGACTCAATGCACAGTCTGTAGTAGCACATACACAACACTCACTGTGAGTCAATGCACTGCCTATACCAGCTCAGACACATATATACGGCTCTGTGACCCAATGCACATCCTATACCATCACACACACACACACACACACACACAGGTTAATGAGACTCAATACAGACTCTACACCACCAAATACACAAACACACACACACAGCTCACTGATTCCTTGCACAGGCCATACCACTACATACAGACACACAGCACAGAACTCAGTGTAACTCAATGCTCAGATTTTCCAGCACACACACACAAACACACACATGGCTCACAGTGATGCAGTGCACAGCTGATTCCAGCACACATGTATGCACACACACACACAGATGACTGTCTCAGTGCACATTCCATTCCAGCACCACACACACTGACAGCTAACCTTGAATCAATGCACAGCCTACAGCAGCAAGCACACACACACACAGCTCACTGTGACCCAATGCAGTCCGTAGCACTACAAACACACACACACACACACAAAACCCAGTGACTCAATGAAAACCCATACACAACACTCACTCATGTACACAAACAACTCAGTGTGACTCAATTCACAGTCTGTAGCCCCCCACCTAAACAGACACACATACACTTCAGTGACTCAACTCAAAGCCAATATGAGCACACACACACACACCCCTCGCTGATTCAGGGTTCAAAGCATACCAGTGCACACACACACACACAAACACACACACATGCTCACTGTGACTCAATGCACAGTCCATTCAAGTACATAGACACACAGCACACAGGACAGTGTGACTCAATGCTCAGATTTTACCAGCACACACACACACATATGGTATTGTGATTCTATGCACAATCTATACCAAAACACACAAGCATACACACACATCGCAGTGTGACTCAATGCACAGCCCAAACAAGAACACACGCATACTAACACACACACACAAATGGATCACTGTGAATCAATCGCCTATACCAGCACACACAAACACGTCTCACTGTGACTCAATGCAGTCTGTAGCAGTACACACACACACACACCCCAGTGCAACAAAATCCCACCAGCACACACACTCTCATACACACACACTCACGGCTCATTCTGACTCAATGCACAATCTATCGCACCACACACACACACACGTACACCTCAGTGACTCAATGCAAAGACCAAACGAACATACACACACACACATAACTGATTAAATGCTCCTTCTGTACTACTGCACAAACACACAGACACACACAGACCTGCTCACTATGACTCCATGCACAGTGTATACCAGCACACAATCACACACATATAAGAAAATGTGACTCAATTCACAGCCTCTATCAGCACACAGACACTCACCAGGCTCACTGTGACTCAATGAAATCTGTAGCAGCAGACACACACAGACACACACACACACCTCCATGACACAATGCAAAGCTCATACCACCGCACACACATAAACACCTAATTCTGATTCAATGCACAGCCTCTACCAACACACACAAACACACACACAATTACAGAGGGCTCATTGTGACTCAATGTACACTTCATAATAGCAGAAACACATGCAACACATCACACTGTAACTGAATGCTCAGACTATACTACACACACAGACAACAACACACACACAGCACACTGTGACTCAATGCTCACCCTATAGCACAACACACACACACACAAACACGCACTCATACATGGCTCACTGTGACTCAATGAATCACCTATACCATCAGACACAAACACACATGGCCCACTGTGACTCAGTTCACAGCCTATATCAGCAGACAAACACAGAAAAACACACACGTGGTTCACTGACTAATGCACAATCCGTACTAGCTCATACACAAGGCTCACTGTGAATCAATGCACAGCCTATCCCAGCACAGACACACACACACGGCTTTGTGACTCAATGCACATCCTATACCATCACACACACACACTCACAACTTAGTGTGACTCAATACAGACTCTACACCACCAAGTACACACAAAAACGTACACATACACAATTCATTGTGACCCAAGGCACATTCCATACAACTACCTTCAGACACGAAGCACAAACCTCAGTGTGACTCAACGCTCAGATTATACAAGCACACACACGCAACTCAGTGTGACACAGTGTACCATCCATATCAACACCACACACACCCTCACAGCTCAACTTGAATCAACGCACAGCCTACACCAGCAGTCACACACACAGACAAAGACAGCTCACTGCAACGCAATGCACAGTCTTTACCAACACACACACACACACACAAGGCTCCCTAGGACTCTGTGCACAGTCTAAGCTAGCAGACATACACACACACAGAAGCACACAATGCTCACTGTGAGTCAGTACACAGCGTTTACCTCTACACACACACACACACACACACAGACAGACTTTCAAACACACAACTCAGTGTGACTCAATGCAAAGTCTATAAGAGCACATCAGCCCCCCCACACAGCTCCCTTTGACTCAGTGTATACCGTATAATATCACACACAGACACACTGTGACACAAAGTGCAACTTGTAGGTGAACATACACACACAACTGACTGTGATTAATGCACAGGCTGTACCAGCACACACACACACACACAGACACACACACACACCTCAGTGTGACTCAATGGTCCGCCTATACCAGAACACACAGACACACACACCCCTCACCCTGATTCAGTGCATAGTCTATACCAGCATGCACACACTGACACGGCACTCTGACTCAATGCACAATCTATAACAACACATACACACACACACACACCTCAGTGTGACTCAATACACACCATATACTAGCACACACAAACACACACTCACAGATACATGTCTCACTGTGATTCAATGCACAGCCTATATGAGAACACACACACATGCGTCACTGTGACTCAATCAATTGCCTATGCCATCATACACACACACGCCTCACTGTGACTCAATGCAGTCTGTAACACCACACACACACACACAAACTCCAGTGACTCAATGAAATCACATACCACAACACACACTCACGTACACAAACGTGTCAGTGTGACTAAATGCATAGTCTGTAGCCCCCCTCCTACACAGACACACATAGAACTCAGTGACTCAACTCAAAGCCAATATGAGCACACACACACACCTAGCTGATTCAGTGTTCAAGGCATACCAGTGCGCACACACACACACACACACACATGCTCACTGTGACTCAATGTACAGTCCATACAAGTACATACAGACACACACCACACACGACAGTGTGACTCAATGCTCAGATTTTAGCAGCACACACACACACATATGGTACTGTGATTCTATGCACAATCTATACCAACACACTCAAGGATACACACACACCTCAGTGTGACTCAATGCACAGCCTAAACAAGAACACACGCATACTAACACGCACACACAAATGGATCACTGTGACTCAATCAATTGCCTATACCAGCACCCACAAACATGTCTCACTGTGACTCAATGCAGTCTGTAGCACAACAGACACACATGCACACACACCAGTGCATCAACAAAAGCCCACCAGCACACACACTCTCGTACACACACACTCACGGCTCACTCTGACTCAATGCACAGTCTATAACACCACACACACACACATATACACCTTAGTGACTCAATGCAAAGACCAAACGAATACACACACACACACCTTACTGATTCAAGGCTCCACCCATACCAGTGCTCATACACTCCCACAAACTCACACACACTTGCTCACTGTTACTCAATGCACAGTCTATATGAGAATATTAACACACACACAACTTATTGTGACTCAATGCACTGTCTTTACCAGCACACACACAGACACACTCACACATAACACACTGTGACTCAATTCACAGCCTATACACTCACAAGGCTCACTGTGACTGAAGTAAATCTTAGCAACACACACACATGCACACACACACACATACAAGTCCGTGACTCAATGAAAATCCCATACCAGCACACACACACAAACACGTAACTGTGATTCAATGATCAGCCTCCACCAGCACACACACACAAACACACATGGCTCGTTGTGACTCAATGTGCAGTTCATACTAGCACAAACACATGCAACACATCTCACTGTAACTCAATGCTCAGACTGTACTACACAGACACACAACAACAGACACACACATGACACCCTGTGATGCAATGCTCAGCTTTTACCCAAAAACACACACACACACTCATACTTGGCTCACTCTGACTCAATGAACCACCTATACCATCACACACACACACATACACACACACAGCTTAGTGTGACTCAATAAAGACTCTATACAACAAAATACACACACACAGCGCTCACTGTGATTCCATTCACAGTCCATGCCAGTACATACAGACACACAGGACACCCCTCAGTGTGACTCAATGCTCATATTTTACCAGAACACACACACAAACACACACAGCTCACCGTGACTCAGTGCACATCCTAAACTGGCTCACACACATGCACACACTCACACATGGCTCACTGTGACTCAGTGCACAGTCCGTTCCTGTTCAACACACACAATCACAGGTCACCTTGAATCACTGCACAGCCTACACCAGCAAACACACACACACACAGCTCACTGTGACTCAATGCACAGGCTATACCAGCACACACACACACACACACACACATAACACACTGGGACTCAATTCACAGCCTGTATCTGCACACAGACACTCATAAAGCTCACTCTGACACAATGAAGTCTGTGGCAACACAGACATACACACATAGACACACACAAACACACACATACCTCTGTGACTCAATGCAAAGCCCATACCAGTACACACAAACAAACTCCTAACTGTGATTCAATGCTCAGCCTCTACCAGCACACACACACACGCATGGCTCATTGTGACTCAACGTATAGTTGATACAAGCACAAACACATACAAGACATCTCACTGTAAATCAATGTTCAGACTGTACTACACACACACACAACCACACACACACATGGCACACTGTGACACAATGCTTAGCCTCTACCAGAACACACACACACACACAAACATGCACTCATACATGGCTCACTGTGACACAATGAACCACTTATACCATCACTCAAAAACACACTCCCACAAACACACATGGGTTACTGTGACACAGTGCACAGCCTATATGAGCAGACAATCACACAAACACACAAAATTGATCACTGACTCAATGCACAGTCTGTAGTAGCACATACACAACACTCACTGTGAGTCAATGCACTGCCTATACCAGCTCAGACACATATATACGGCTCTGTGACCCAATGCACATCCTATACCATCACACACACACACACACACACACACAGGTTAATGAGACTCAATACAGACTCTACACCACCAAATACACAAACACACACACACAGCTCACTGATTCCTTGCACAGGCCATACCACTACATACAGACACACAGCACAGAACTCAGTGTAACTCAATGCTCAGATTTTCCAGCACACACACACAAACACACACATGGCTCACAGTGATGCAGTGCACAGCTGATTCCAGCACACATGTATGCACACACACACACAGATGACTGTCTCAGTGCACATTCCATTCCAGCACCACACACACTGACAGCTAACCTTGAATCAATGCACAGCCTACAGCAGCAAGCACACACACACACAGCTCACTGTGACCCAATGCAGTCCGTAGCACTACAAACACACACACACACACACAAAACCCAGTGACTCAATGAAAACCCATACACAACACTCACTCATGTACACAAACAACTCAGTGTGACTCAATTCACAGTCTGTAGCCCCCCACCTAAACAGACACACATACACTTCAGTGACTCAACTCAAAGCCAATATGAGCACACACACACACACCCCTCGCTGATTCAGGGTTCAAAGCATACCAGTGCACACACACACACACAAACACACACACATGCTCACTGTGACTCAATGCACAGTCCATTCAAGTACATAGACACACAGCACACAGGACAGTGTGACTCAATGCTCAGATTTTACCAGCACACACACACACATATGGTATTGTGATTCTATGCACAATCTATACCAAAACACACAAGCATACACACACATCGCAGTGTGACTCAATGCACAGCCCAAACAAGAACACACGCATACTAACACACACACACAAATGGATCACTGTGAATCAATCGCCTATACCAGCACACACAAACACGTCTCACTGTGACTCAATGCAGTCTGTAGCAGTACACACACACACACACCCCAGTGCAACAAAATCCCACCAGCACACACACTCTCATACACACACACTCACGGCTCATTCTGACTCAATGCACAATCTATCGCACCACACACACACACACGTACACCTCAGTGACTCAATGCAAAGACCAAACGAACATACACACACACACATAACTGATTAAATGCTCCTTCTGTACTACTGCACAAACACACAGACACACACAGACCTGCTCACTATGACTCCATGCACAGTGTATACCAGCACACAATCACACACATATAAGAAAATGTGACTCAATTCACAGCCTCTATCAGCACACAGACACTCACCAGGCTCACTGTGACTCAATGAAATCTGTAGCAGCAGACACACACAGACACACACACACACCTCCATGACACAATGCAAAGCTCATACCACCGCACACACATAAACACCTAATTCTGATTCAATGCACAGCCTCTACCAACACACACAAACACACACACAATTACAGAGGGCTCATTGTGACTCAATGTACACTTCATAATAGCAGAAACACATGCAACACATCACACTGTAACTGAATGCTCAGACTATACTACACACACAGACAACAACACACACACAGCACACTGTGACTCAATGCTCACCCTATAGCACAACACACACACACACAAACACGCACTCATACATGGCTCACTGTGACTCAATGAATCACCTATACCATCAGACACAAACACACATGGCCCACTGTGACTCAGTTCACAGCCTATATCAGCAGACAAACACAGAAAAGCACACACGTGGTTCACTGACTAATGCACAATCCGTACTAGCTCATACACAAGGCTCACTGTGAATCAATGCACAGCCTATCCCAGCACAGACACACACACACGGCTTTGTGACTCAATGCACATCCTATACCATCACACACACACACTCACAACTTAGTGTGACTCAATACAGACTCTACACCACCAAGTACACACAAAAACGTACACATACACAATTCATTGTGACCCAAGGCACATTCCATACAACTACCTTCAGACACGAAGCACAAACCTCAGTGTGACTCAACGCTCAGATTATACAAGCACACACACGCAACTCAGTGTGACACAGTGCACCATCCATATCAACACCACACACACCCTCACAGCTCAACTTGAATCAATGCACAGGCTACACCAGCAGTCACACACACAGACAAAGACAGCTCACTGCGACCCAATGCACAGTCTTTACCAACACACACACACACACACACACACAAGGCTCCCTAGGACTCTGTGCACAGTCTAAGCTAGCAGACATACACACACACAGAAGCACACAATGCTCACTGTGAGTCAGTACACAGCGTTTACCTCTACACACACACACACACACACACAGACAGACTTTCAAACACACAACTCAGTGTGACTCAATGCAAAGTCTATAAGAGCACATCAGCCCCCCCACACAGCTCCCTTTGACTCAGTGTATACCGTATAATATCACACACAGACACACTGTGACACAAAGTGCAACTTGTAGGTGAACATACACACACAACTGACTGTGATTAATGCACAGGCTGTACCAGCACACACACACACACACAGACACACACACACACCTCAGTGTGACTCAATGGTCCGCCTATACCAGAACACACAGACACACACACCCCTCACCCTGATTCAGTGCATAGTCTATACCAGCATGCACACACTGACACGGCACTCTGACTCAATGCACAATCTATAACAACACATACACACACACACACACCTCAGTGTGACTCAATACACACCATATACTAGCACACACAAACACACACTCACAGATACATGTCTCACTGTGATTCAATGCACAGCCTATATGAGAACACACACACATGCGTCACTGTGACTCAATCAATTGCCTATGCCATCATACACACACACGCCTCACTGTGACTCAATGCAGTCTGTAACACCACACACACACACACAAACTCCAGTGACTCAATGAAATCACATACCACAACACACACTCACGTACACAAACGTGTCAGTGTGACTAAATGCATAGTCTGTAGCCCCCCTCCTACACAGACACACATAGAACTCAGTGACTCAACTCAAAGCCAATATGAGCACACACACACACCTAGCTGATTCAGTGTTCAAGGCATACCAGTGCGCACACACACACACACACACATGCTCACTGTGACTCAATGTACAGTCCATACAAGTACATACAGACACACACCACACACGACAGTGTGACTCAATGCTCAGATTTTAGCAGCACACACACACACATATGGTACTGTGATTCTATGCACAATCTATACCAACACACTCAAGGATACACACACACCTCAGTGTGACTCAATGCACAGCCTAAACAAGAACACATGCATACTAACACGCACACACAAATGGATCACTGTGACTCAATCAATTGCCTATACCAGCACCCACAAACATGTCTCACTGTGACTCAATGCAGTCTGTAGCACAACAGACACACATGCACACACACCAGTGCATCAACAAAAGCCCACCAGCACACACACTCTCGTACACACACACTCACGGCTCACTCTGACTCAATGCACAGTCTATAACACCACACACACACACACATATACACCTTAGTGACTCAATGCAAAGACCAAACGAATACACACACACACACCTTACTGATTCAAGGCTCCACCCATACCAGTGCTCATACACTCCCACAAACTCACACACACTTGCTCACTGTGACTCAATGCACAGTCTATATGAGAATATTAACACACACACAACTTATTGTGACTCAATGCACTGTCTTTACCAGCACACACACAGACACACTCACACATAACACACTGTGACTCAATTCACAGCCTATACACTCACAAGGCTCACTGTGACTGAAGTAAATCTTAGCAACACACACACATGCACACACACACACATACAAGTCCGTGACTCAATGAAAAGCCCATACCAGCACACACACACAAACACATAACTGTGATTCAATGATCAGCCTCCACCAGCACACACACACAAACACACATGGCTCATTGTGACTCAAAGTGCAGTTCATACTAGCACAAACACATGCAACACATCTCACTGTAACTCAATGCTCAGACTGTACTACACAGACACACAACAACAGACACACACATGACACCCTGTGATGCAATGCTCAGCTTTTACCCAAAAACACACACACACACTCATACTTGGCTCACTCTGACTCAATGAACCACCTATACCATCACACACACACATACACACACACAGCTTAGTGTGACTCAATAAAGACTCTATACAACAAAATACACACACACAGCGCTCACTGTGATTCCATTCACAGTCCATGCCAGTACATACAGACACACAGGACACCCCTCAGTGTGACTCAATGCTCATATTTTACCAGAACACACACACAAACACACACAGCTCACCGTGACTCAGTGCACATCCTAAACTGGCTCACACACATGCACACACTCACACATGGCTCACTGTGACTCAGTGCACAGTCCGTTCCTGTTCAACACACACAATCACAGGTCACCTTGAATCACTGCACAGCCTACACCAGCAAACACACACACACACAGCTCACTGTGACTCAATGCACAGGCTATACCAGCACACACACACACACACACACATAACACACTGGGACTCAATTCACAGCCTGTATCTGCACACAGACACTCATAAAGCTCACTCTGACACATTGAAGTCTGTGGCAACACAGACATACACACATAGACACACACAAACACACACATACCTCTGTGACTCAATGCAAAGCCCATACCAGTACACACAAACAAACTCCTAACTGTGATTCAATGCTCAGCCTCTACCAGCACACACACACACGCATGGCTCATTGTGACTCAACGTATAGTTCATACAAGCACAAACACATACAAGACATCTCACTGTAAATCAATGTTCAGACTGTACTACACACACACACAACCACACACACACATGGCACACTGTGACACAATGCTTAGCCTCTACCAGAACACACACACACACACAAACATGCACTCATACATGGCTCACTGTGACACAATGAACCACTTATACCATCACTCAAAAACACACTCCCACAAACACACATGGGTTACTGTGACACAGTGCACAGCCTATATGAGCAGACAATCACACAAACACACAAAATTGATCACTGACTCAATGCACAGTCTGTAGTAGCACATACACAACACTCACTGTGAGTCAATGCACTGCCTATACCAGCTCAGACACATATATACGGCTCTGTGACCCAATGCACATCCTATACCATCACACACACACACACACACACACACACAGCTTCATGAGACTCAATACAGACTCTACACCACCAAATACACAAACACACACACACACAGCTCACTGATTCCTTGCACAGGCCATACCACTACATACAGACACACAGCACAGAACTCAGTGTAACTCAATGCTCAGATTTTCCAGCACACACACACAAACACACACATGGCTCACAGTGATGCAGTGCACAGCTGATTCCAGCACACATGTATGCACACACACACACAGATGACTGTGTCTCAGTGCACATTCCATTCCAGCACCACACACACTGACAGCTAACCTTGAATCAATGCACAGCCTACAGCAGCAAGCACACACACACACAGCTCACTGTGACCCAATGCAGTCCGTAGCACTACAAACACACACACACACACACACACAAAACCCAGTGACTCAATGAAAACCCATACACAACACTCACTCATGTACACAAACAACTCAGTGTGACTCAATTCACAGTCTGTAGCCCCCCACCTAAACAGACACACATACACTTCAGTGACTCAACTCAAAGCCAATATGAGCACACACACACACACAAACACACACACATGCTCACTGTGACTCAATGCACAGTCCATTCAAGTACATAGACACACAGCACACAGGACAGTGTGACTCAATGCTCAGATTTTACCAGCACACACACACACATATGGTATTGTGATTCTATGCACAATCTATACCAAAACACACAAGCATACACACACATCGCAGTGTGACTCAATGCACAGCCCAAACAAGAACACACGCATACTAACACACACACACAAATGGATCACTGTGAATCAATCGCCTATACCAGCACACACAAACACGTCTCACTGTGACTCAATGCAGTCTGTAGCAGTACACACACACACACACCCCAGTGCAACAAAATCCCACCAGCACACACACTCTCATACACACACACTCACGGCTCATTCTGACTCAATGCACAATCTATCGCACCACACACACACACGTACACCTCAGTGACTCAATGCAAAGACCAAACGAACATACACACACACACATAACTGATTAAATGCTCCTTCTGTACTACTGCACAAACACACAGACACACACAGACCTGCTCACTATGACTCCATGCACAGTGTATACCAGCACACAATCACACACATATAAGAAAATGTGACTCAATTCACAGCCTCTATCAGCACACAGACACTCACCAGGCTCACTGTGACTCAATGAAATCTGTAGCAGCAGACACACACAGACACACACACACACCTCCATGACACAATGCAAAGCTCATACCACCGCACACACATAAACACCTAATTCTGATTCAATGCACAGCCTCTACCAACACACACAAACACACACACAATTACAGACGGCTCATTGTGACTCAATGTACACTTCATAATAGCAGAAACACATGCAACACATCACACTGTAACTGAATGCTCAGACTATACTACACACACAGACAACAACACACACAGCACACTGTGACTCAATGCTCACCCTATAGCACAACACACACACACACAAACACGCACTCATACATGGCTCACTGTGACTCAATGAATCACCTATACCATCAGACACAAACACACATGGCCCACTGTGACTCAGTTCACAGCCTATATCAGCAGACAAACACAGAAAAGCACACACGTGGTTCACTGACTAATGCACAATCCATACTAGCTCATACACAAGGCTCACTGTGAATCAATGCACAGCCTATCCCAGCACAGACACACACACACGGCTTTGTGACTCAATGCACATCCTATACCATCACACACACACACTCACAACTTAGTGTGACTCAATACAGACTCTACACCACCAAGTACACACAAAAACGTACACATACACAATTCATTGTGACCCAAGGCACATTCCATACAACTACCTTCAGACACGAAGCACAAACCTCAGTGTGACTCAACGCTCAGATTATACAAGCACACACACGCAACTCAGTGTGACACAGTGCACCGTCCATATCAACACCACACACACCCTCACAGCTCAACTTGAATCAATGCACAGCCTACACCAGCAGTCACACACACAGACAAAGACAGCTCACTGCGACCCAATGCACAGTCTTTACCAACACACACACACACACACACACACACACACAAGGCTCCCTGGGACTCTGTGCACAGTCTAAGCTAGAAGACATACACACACACAGAAGCACACAATGCTCACTGTGAGTCAGTACACAGCGTATACCTCTACACACACACATACACACAGACAGACTTTCAAACACACAACTCAGTGTGACTCAATGCAAAGTCTATAAGAGCACATCAGCCCCCCCACACAGCTCCCTTTGACTCAGTGTATACCGTATAATATCACACACAGACACACTGTGACACAAAGTGCAACTTGTAGGTGAACATACACACACAACTGACTGTGATTAATGCACAGGCTGTACCAGCACACACACACTCACACAGACACACACACACACCTCAGTGTGACTCAATGGCCCGCCTATACCAGAACACACAGACACACACACCCCTCACCCTGATTCAGTGCATAGTCTACACCAGCATGCACACACTGACACGGCACTCTGACTCAATGCACAATCTATAACAACACATACGCACATGCACACACCTCAGTGTGACTCAATACACACCATATACTAGCACACACAAACACAAACTCACAGATACATGTCTCACTGTGATTCAATGCACAGCCTATATGAGAACACACACACATGCGTCACTGTGACTCAATCAATTGCCTATGCCATCATACACACACACGCCTCACTGTGACTCAATGCAGTCTGTAACACCACACACACACACACACAAACTCCAGTGACTCAATGAAATCACATGCCACAACACACACTCACGTACACAAACGTGTCAGTGTGACTAAATGCATAGTCTGTAGCCCCCCTCCTACACAGACACACATAGAACTCAGTGACTCAACTCAAAGCCAGTATGAGCACACACACACACCTAGCTGATTCAGTGTTCAAGGCATACCAGTGCACACACACACACACACACACACATGCTCACTGTGACTCAATGTACAGTCCATACAAGTACATACAGACACACACCACACACGACAGTGTGACTCAATGCTCAGATTTTACCAGCACACACACACACATATGTTACTGTGATTCTATGCACAATCTATACCAACACACTCAAGGATACACACACACCTCAGTGTGACTCAATGCACAACCTAAACAAGAACACACGCATACTAACACGCACACACAAATGGATCACTGTGACTCAATCAATCGCCTATACCAGCACCCACAAACATGTCTCACTGTGACTCAATGCAGTCTGTAGCACAACAGACACACATGCACACACACCAGTGCATCAACAAAAGCCCACCAGCACACACACTCTCGTACACACACACTCACGGCTCACTCTGACTCAATGCACAGTCTATAACACCACACACACACACATATACACCTTAGTGACTCAATGCAAAGACCAAACGAATACACACACACACCCCTTACTGATTCAAGGCTCCACCCATACCAGTGCTCATACACTCCCACAAACTCACACACACTTGCTCACTGTTACTCAATGCACAGTCTATATGAGAATATTAACACACACACAACTTATTGTGACTCAATGCACTGTCTTTACCAGCACACACACAGACACACTCACACATAACACACTGTGACTCAATTCACAGCCTATACACTCACAAGGCTCACTGTGACTGAAGTAAATCTTAGCAACACACACACATGCACACACACACACATACAAGTCCGTGACTCAATGAAAAACCCATACCAGCACACACACACAAACACATAACTGTGATTCAATGATCAGCCTCCACCAGCACACACACACAAACACACATAGCTCATTGTGACTCAATGTGCAGTTCATACTAGCACAAACACATGCAACACATCTCACTGTAACTCAATGCTCAGACTGTACTACACAGACACACAACAACAGACACACACATGACACCCTGTGATGCAATGCTCAGCTTTTACCCAAAAACACACACACACACTCATACTTGGCTCACTCTGACTCAATGAACCACCTATACCATCACACACACACACATACACACACACAGCTTAGTGTGACTCAATAAAGACTCTATACAACAAAATACACACACACAGCGCTCACTGTGATTCCATTCACAGTCCATGCCAGTACATACAGACACACAGGACACCCCTCAGTGTGACTCAATGCTCATATTTTACCAGAACACACACACAAACACACACAGCTCACCGTGACTCAGTGCACATCCTAAACTGGCTCACACACATGCACACACTCACACATGGCTCACTGTGACTCAGTGCACAGTCCGTTCCTGTTCAACACACACAATCACAGGTCACCTTGAATCACTGCACAGCCTACACCAGCAAACACACACACACACAGCTCACTGTGACTCAATGCACAGGCTATACCAGCACACACACACACACACACACACATAACACACTGGGACTCAATTCACAGCCTGTATCTGCACACAGACACTCATAAAGCTCACTCTGACACAATGAAGTCTGTGGCAACACAGACATACACACATAGACACACACAAACACACACATACCTCTGTGACTCAATGCAAAGCCCATACCAGTACACACAAACAAACTCCTAACTGTGATTCAATGCTCAGCCTCTACCAGCACACACACACACGCATGGCTCATTTTGACTCAACGTATAGTTCATACAAGCACAAACACATACAAGACATCTCACTGTAAATCAATGTTCAGACTGTACTACACACACACACAACCACACACACACATGGCACACTGTGACACAATGCTTAGCCTCTACCAGAACACACACACACACACAAACATGCACTCATACATGGCTCACTGTGACACAATGAACCACTTATACCATCACTCAAAAACACACTCCCACAAACACACATGGGTTACTGTGACACAGTGCACAGCCTATATGAGCAGACAATCACACAAACACACAAAATTGATCACTGACTCAATGCACAGTCTGTAGTAGCACATACACAACACTCACTGTGAGTCAATGCACTGCCTATACCAGCTCAGACACATATATACGGCTCTGTGACCCAATGCACATCCTATACCATCACACACACACACACACACACACACAGCTTCATGAGACTCAATACAGACTCTACACCACCAAATACACAAACACACACACACACAGCTCACTGATTCCTTGCACAGGCCATACCACTACATACAGACACACAGCACAGAACTCAGTGTAACTCAATGCTCAGATTTTCCAGCACACACACACAAACACACACATGGCTCACAGTGATGCAGTGCACAGCTGATTCCAGCACACATGTATGCACACACACACACAGATGACTGTGTCTCAGTGCACATTCCATTCCAGCACCACACACACTGACAGCTAACCTTGAATCAATGCACAGCCTACAGCAGCAAGCACACACACACACAGCTCACTGTGACCCAATGCAGTCCGTAGCACTACAAACACACACACACACACACACAAAACCCAGTGACTCAATGAAAACCCATACACAACACTCACTCATGTACACAAACAACTCAGTGTGACTCAATTCACAGTCTGTAGCCCCCCACCTAAACAGACACACATACACTTCAGTGACTCAACTCAAAGCCAATATGAGCACACACACACACACCCCTCGCTGATTCAGGGTTCAAAGCATACCAGTGCACACACACACACACAAACACACACACATGCTCACTGTGACTCAATGCACAGTCCATACAAGTACATAGACACACAGCACACAGGACAGTGTGACTCAATGCTCAGATTTTACCAGCACACACACACACATATGGTATTGTGATTCTATGCACAATCTATACCAAAACACACAAGCATACACACACATCGCAGTGTGACTCAATGCACAGCCCAAACAAGAACACACGCATACTAACACACACACACAAATGGATCACTGTGAATCAATCGCCTATACCAGCACACACAAACACGTCTCACTGTGACTCAATGCAGTCTGTAGCAGTACACACACACACACACCCCAGTGCAACAAAATCCCACCAGCACACACACTCTCATACACACACACTCACGGCTCATTCTGACTCAATGCACAATCTATCGCACCACACACACACACACGTACACCTCAGTGACTCAATGCAAAGACCAAACGAACATACACACACACACATAACTGATTAAATGCTCCTTCTGTACTACTGCACAAACACACAGACACACACAGACCTGCTCACTATGACTCCATGCACAGTGTATACCAGCACACAATCACACACATATAAGAAAATGTGACTCAATTCACAGCCTCTATCAGCACACAGACACTCACCAGGCTCACTGTGACTCAATGAAATCTGTAGCAGCAGACACACACAGACACACACACACACCTCCATGACACAATGCAAAGCTCATACCACCGCACACACATAAACACCTAATTCTGATTCAATGCACAGCCTCTACCAACACACACAAACACACACACAATTACAGAGGGCTCATTGTGACTCAATGTACACTTCATAATAGCAGAAACACATGCAACACATCACACTGTAACTGAATGCTCAGACTATACTACACACACAGACAACAACACACACACAGCACACTGTGACTCAATGCTCACCCTATAGCACAACACACACACACACAAACACGCACTCATACATGGCTCACTGTGACTCAATGAATCACCTATACCATCAGACACAAACACACATGGCCCACTGTGACTCAGTTCACAGCCTATATCAGCAGACAAACACAGAAAAGCACACACGTGGTTCACTGACTAATGCACAATCCGTACTAGCTCATACACAAGGCTCACTGTGAATCAATGCACAGCCTATCCCAGCACAGACACACACACACGGCTTTGTGACTCAATGCACATCCTATACCATCACACACACACACTCACAACTTAGTGTGACTCAATACAGACTCTACACCACCAAGTACACACAAAAACGTACACATACACAATTCATTGTGACCCAAGGCACATTCCATACAACTACCTTCAGACACGAAGCACAAACCTCAGTGTGACTCAACGCTCAGATTATACAAGCACACACACGCAACTCAGTGTGACACAGTGCACCGTCCATATCAACACCACACACACCCTCACAGCTCAACTTGAATCAATGCACAGCCTACACCAGCAGTCACACACACAGACAAAGACAGCTCACTGCGACCCAATGCACAGTCTTTACCAACACACACACACACACACACACACAAGGCTCCCTAGGACTCTGTGTACAGTCTAAGCTAGCAGACATACACACACACAGAAGCACACAATGCTCACTGTGAGTCAGTACACAGCGTTTACCTCTACACACACACACACACACACACAGACAGACTTTCAAACACACAACTCAGTGTGACTCAATGCAAAGTCTATAAGAGCACATCAGCCCCCCCCACAGCTCCCTTTGACTCAGTGTATACCGTATAATATCACACACAGACACACTGTGACACAAAGTGCAACTTGTAGGTGAACATACACACACAACTGACTGTGATTAATGCACAGGCTGTACCAGCACACACACACACACACAGACACACACACACACCTCAGTGTGACTCAATGGTCCGCCTATACCAGAACACACAGACACACACACCCCTCACCCTGATTCAGTGCATAGTCTATACCAGCATGCACACACTGACACGGCACTCTGACTCAATGCACAATCTATAACAACACATACACACACGCACACACCTCAGTGTGACTCAATACACACCATATACTGGCACACACAAACACACACTCACAGATACATGTCTCACTGTGATTCAATGCACAGCCTATATGAGAACACACACACATGCGTCACTGTGACTCAATCAATTGCCTATGCCATCATACGCACACACGCCTCACTGTGACTCAATGCAGTCTGTAACACCACACACACACACACACAAACTCCAGTGACTCAATGAAATCACATGCCACAACACACACTCACGTACACAAACGTGTCAGTGTGACTAAATGCATAGTCTGTAGCCCCCCTCCTACACAGACACACATAGAACTCAGTGACTCAACTCAAAGCCAGTATGAGCACACACACACACCTAGCTGATTCAGTGTTCAAGGCATACCAGTGCACACACACACACACACACACACACATGCTCACTGTGACTCAATGTACAGTCCATACAAGTACATACAGACACACACCACACACGACAGTGTGACTCAATGCTCAGATTTTACCAGCACACACACACACATATGTTACTGTGATTCTATGCACAATCTATACCAACACACTCAAGGGTACACACACACCTCAGTGTGACTCAATGCACAACCTAAACAAGAACACACGCATACTAACACGCACACACAAATGGATCACTGTGACTCAATCAATCGCCTATACCAGCACCCACAAACATGTCTCACTGTGACTCAATGCAGTCTGTAGCACAACAGACACACATGCACACACACCAGTGCATCAACAAAAGCCCACCAGCACACACACTCTCGTACACACACACTCACGGCTCACTCTGACTCAATGCACAGTCTATAACACCACACACACACACATATACACCTTAGTGACTCAATGCAAAGACCAAACGAATACACACACACACCCCTTACTGATTCAAGGCTCCACCCATACCAGTGCTCATACACTCCCACAAACTCACACACACTTGCTCACTGTTACTCAATGCACAGTCTATATGAGAATATTAACACACACACAACTTATTGTGACTCAATGCACTGTCTTTACCAGCACACACACAGACACACTCACACATAACACACTGTGACTCAATTCACAGCCTATACACTCACAAGGCTCACTGTGACTGAAGTAAATCTTAGCAACACACACACATGCACACACACACACATACAAGTCCGTGACTCAATGAAAAACCCATACCAGCACACACACACAAACACATAACTGTGATTCAATGATCAGCCTCCACCAGCACACACACACAAACACACATGGCTCATTGTGACTCAAAGTGCAGTTCATACTAGCACATACACATGCAACACATCTCACTGTAACTCAATGCTCAGACTGTACTACACAGACACACAACAACAGACACACACATGACACCCTGTGATGCAATGCTCAGCTTTTACCCAAAAACACACACACACACTCATACTTGGCTCACTCTGACTCAATGAACCACCTATACCATCACACACACACACATACACACACACAGCTTAGTGTGACTCAATAAAGACTCTATACAACAAAATACACACACACAGCGCTCACTGTGATTCCATTCACAGTCCATGCCAGTACATACAGACACACAGGACACCCCTCAGTGTGACTCAATGCTCATATTTTACCAGAACACACACACAAACACACACAGCTCACCGTGACTCAGTGCACATCCTAAACTGGCTCACACACATGCACACACTCACACATGGCTCACTGTGACTCAGTGCACAGTCCGTTCCTGTTCAACACACACAATCACAGGTCACCTTGAATCACTGCACAGCCTACACCAGCAAACACACACACACACAGCTCACTGTGACTCAATGCACAGGCTATACCAGCACACACACACACACACACACATAACACACTGGGACTCAATTCACAGCCTGTATCTGCACACAGACACTCATAAAGCTCACTCTGACACAATGAAGTCTGTGGCAACACAGACATACACACATAGACACACACAAACACACACACACCTCTGTGACTCAATGCAAAGCCCATACCAGTACACACAAACAAACTCCTAACTGTGATTCAATGCTCAGCCTCTACCAGCACACACACACACGCATGGCTCATTTTGACTCAACGTATAGTTCATACAAGCACAAACACATACAAGACATCTCACTGTAAATCAATGTTCAGACTGTACTACACACACACACAACCACACACACACATGGCACACTGTGACACAATGCTTAGCCTCTACCAGAACACACACACACACACAAACATGCACTCATACATGGCTCACTGTGACACAATGAACCACTTATACCATCACTCAAAAACACACTCCCACAAACACACATGGGTTACTGTGACACAGTGCACAGCCTATATGAGCAGACAATCACACAAACACACAAAATTGATCACTGACTCAATGCACAGTCTGTAGTAGCACATACACAACACTCACTGTGAGTCAATGCACTGCCTATACCAGCTCAGACACATATATACGGCTCTGTGACCCAATGCACATCCTATACCATCACACACACACACACACACACACACACACAGCTTCATGAGACTCAATACAGACTCTACACCACCAAATACACAAACACACACACACACAGCTCACTGATTCCTTGCACAGGCCATACCACTACATACAGACACACAGCACAGAACTCAGTGTAACTCAATGCTCAGATTTTCCAGCACACACACACAAACACACACATGGCTCACAGTGATGCAGTGCACAGCTGATTCCAGCACACATGTATGCACACACACACACAGATGACTGTCTCAGTGCACATTCCATTCCAGCACCACACACACTGACAGCTAACCTTGAATCAATGCACAGCCTACAGCAGCAAGCACACACACACACAGCTCACTGTGACCCAATGCAGTCCGTAGCACTACAAACACACACACACACACACACAAAACCCAGTGACTCAATGAAAACCCATACACAACACTCACTCATGTACACAAACAACTCAGTGTGACTCAATTCACAGTCTGTAGCCCCCCACCTAAACAGACACACATACACTTCAGTGACTCAACTCAAAGCCAATATGAGCACACACACAAACACACACACATGCTCACTGTGACTCAATGCGCAGTCCATTCAAGTACATAGACACACAGCACACAGGACAGTGTGACTCAATGCTCAGATTTTACCAGCACACACACACACATATGGTATTGTGATTCTATGCACAATCTATACCAAAACACACAAGCATACACACACATCGCAGTGTGACTCAATGCACAGCCCAAACAAGAACACACGCATACTAACACACACACACAAGTGGATCACTGTGAATCAATCGCCTATACCAGCACACACAAACACGTCTCACTGTGACTCAATGCAGTCTGTAGCAGTACACACACACACACACCCCAGTGCAACAAAATCCCACCAGCACACACACTCTCATACACACACACTCACGGCTCATTCTGACTCAATGCACAATCTATCGCACCACACACACACACGTACACCTCAGTGACTCAATGCAAAGACCAAACGAACATACACACACACACATAACTGATTAAATGCTCCTTCTGTACTACTGCACAAACACACAGACACACACAGACCTGCTCACTATGACTCCATGCACAGTGTATACCAGCACACAATCACACACATATAAGAAAATGTGACTCAATTCACAGCCTCTATCAGCACACAGACACTCACCAGGCTCACTGTGACTCAATGAAATCTGTAGCAGCAGACACACACAGACACACACACACACCTCCATGACACAATGCAAAGCTCATACCACCGCACACACATAAACACCTAATTCTGATTCAATGCACAGCCTCTACCAACACACACAAACACACACACAATTACAGAGGGCTCATTGTGACTCAATGTACACTTCATAATAGCAGAAACACATGCAACACATCACACTGTAACTGAATGCTCAGACTATACTACACACACAGACAACAACACACACACAGCACACTGTGACTCAATGCTCACCCTATAGCACAACACACACACACACAAACACGCACTCATACATGGCTCACTGTGACTCAATGAATCACCTATACCATCAGACACAAACACACATGGCCCACTGTGACTCAGTTCACAGCCTATATCAGCAGACAAACACAGAAAAGCACACACGTGGTTCACTGACTAATGCACAATCCATACTAGCTCATACACAAGGCTCACTGTGAATCAATGCACAGCCTATCCCAGCACAGACACACACACACGGCTTTGTGACTCAATGCACATCCTATACCATCACACACACACACTCACAACTTAGTGTGACTCAATACAGACTCTACACCACCAAGTACACACAAAAACGTACACATACACAATTCATTGTGACCCAAGGCACATTCCATACAACTACCTTCAGACACGAAGCACAAACCTCAGTGTGACTCAACGCTCAGATTATACAAGCACACACACGCAACTCAGTGTGACACAGTGTACCATCCATATCAACACCACACACACCCTCACAGCTCAACTTGAATCAACGCACAGCCTACACCAGCAGTCACACACACAGACAAAGACAGCTCACTGCAACGCAATGCACAGTCTTTACCAACACACACACACACACACACACACAAGTCTCCCTGGGACTCTGTGCACAGTCTAAGCTAGAAGACATACACACACACAGAAGCACACAATGCTCACTGTGAGTCAGTACACAGCGTATACCTCTACACACACACACACACACAGACAGACTTTCAAACACACAACTCAGTGTGACTCAATGCAAAGTCTATAAGAGCACATCAGCCCCCCCACACAGCTCCCTTTGACTCAGTGTATACCGTATAATATCACACACAGACACACTGTGACACAAAGTGCAACTTGTAGTTGAACATACACACACAACTGACTGTGATTAATGCACAGGCTGTACCAGCACACACACACTCACACAGACACACACACACACCTCAGTGTGACTCAATGGCCCGCCTATACCAGAACACACAGACACACACACCCCTCACCCTGATTCAGTGCATAGTCTACACCAGCATGCACACACTGACACGGCACTCTGACTCAATGCACAATCTATAACAACACATACGCACATGCACACACCTCAGTGTGACTCAATACACACCATATACTAGCACACACAAACACAAACTCACAGATACATGTCTCACTGTGATTCAATGCACAGCCTATATGAGAACACACACACATGCGTCACTGTGACTCAATCAATTGCCTATGCCATCATACACACACACGCCTCACTGTGACTCAATGCAGTCTGTAACACCACACACACACACACACAAACTCCAGTGACTCAATGAAATCACATGCCACAACACACACTCACGTACACAAACGTGTCAGTGTGACTAAATGCATAGTCTGTAGCCCCCCTCCTACACAGACACACATAGAACTCAGTGACTCAACTCAAAGCCAGTATGAGCACACACACACACCTAGCTGATTCAGTGTTCAAGGCATACCAGTGCACACACACACACACACACACACATGCTCACTGTGACTCAATGTACAGTCCATACAAGTACATACAGACACACACCACACACGACAGTGTGACTCAATGCTCAGATTTTACCAGCACACACACACACATATGGTACTGTGATTCTATGCACAATCTATACCAACACACTCAAGGGTACACACACACCTCAGTGTGACTCAATGCACAACCTAAACAAGAACACACGCATAGTAACACGCACACACAAATGGATCACTGTGACTCAATCAATCGCCTATACCAGCACCCACAAACATGTCTCACTGTGACTCAATGCAGTCTGTAGCACAACAGACACACATGCACACACACCAGTGCATCAACAAAAGCCCACCAGCACACACACTCTCGTACACACACACTCACGGCTCACTCTGACTCAATGCACAGTCTATAACACCACACACACACACATATACACCTTAGTGACTCAATGCAAAGACCAAACGAATACACACACACACACCTTACTGATTCAAGGCTCCACCCATACCAGTGCTCATACACTCCCACAAACTCACACACACTTGCTCACTGTTACTCAATGCACAGTCTATATGAGAATATTAACACACACACAACTTATTGTGACTCAATGCACTGTCTTTACCAGCACACACACAGACACACTCACACATAACACACTGTGACTCAATTCACAGCCTATACACTCACAAGGCTCACTGTGACTGAAGTAAATCTTAGCAACACACACACATGCACACACACACACATACAAGTCCGTGACTCAATGAAAAACCCATACCAGCACACACACACAAACACATAACTGTGATTCAATGATCAGCCTCCACCAGCACACACACACAAACACACATGGCTCGTTGTGACTCAAAGTGCAGTTCATACTAGCACAAACACATGCAACACATCTCACTGTAACTCAATGCTCAGACTGTACTACACAGACACACAACAACAGACACACACATGACACCCTGTGATGCAATGCTCAGCTTTTACCCAAAAACACACACACACACTCATACTTGGCTCACTCTGACTCAATGAACCACCTATACCATCACACACACACACATACACACACACAGCTTAGTGTGACTCAATAAAGACTCTATACAACAAAATACACACACACAGCGCTCACTGTGATTCCATTCACAGTCCATGCCAGTACATACAGACACACAGGACACCCCTCAGTGTGACTCAATGCTCATATTTTACCAGAACACACACACAAACACACACAGCTCACCGTGACTCAGTGCACATCCTAAACTGGCTCACACACATGCACACACTCACACATGGCTCACTGTGACTCAGTGCACAGTCCGTTCCTGTTCAACACACACAATCACAGGTCACCTTGAATCACTGCACAGCCTACACCAGCAAACACACACACACACAGCTCACTGTGACTCAATGCACAGGCTATACCAGCACACACACACACACACACACATAACACACTGGGACTCAATTCACAGCCTGTATCTGCACACAGACACTCATAAAGCTCACTCTGACACAATGAAGTCTGTGGCAACACAGACATACACACATAGACACACACAAACACACACATACCTCTGTGACTCAATGCAAAGCCCATACCAGTACACACAAACAAACTCCTAACTGTGATTCAATGCTCAGCCTCTACCAGCACACACACACACGCATGGCTCATTGTGACTCAACGTATAGTTCATACAAGCACAAACACATACAAGACATCTCACTGTAAATCAATGTTCAGACTGTACTACACACACACACAACCACACACACACATGGCACACTGTGACACAATGCTTAGCCTCTACCAGAACACACACACACACACAAACATGCACTCATACATGGCTCACTGTGACACAATGAACCACTTATACCATCACTCAAAAACACACTCCCACAAACACACATGGGTTACTGTGACACAGTGCACAGCCTATATGAGCAGACAATCACACAAACACACAAAATTGATCACTGACTCAATGCACAGTCTGTAGTAGCACATACACAACACTCACTGTGAGTCAATGCACTGCCTATACCAGCTCAGACACATATATACGGCTCTGTGACCCAATGCACATCCTATACCATCACACACACACACACACACACACACACAGCTTCATGAGACTCAATACAGACTCTACACCACCAAATACACAAACACACACACACACAGCTCACTGATTCCTTGCACAGGCCATACCACTACATACAGACACACAGCACAGAACTCAGTGTAACTCAATGCTCAGATTTTCCAGCACACACACACAAACACACACATGGCTCACAGTGATGCAGTGCACAGCTGATTCCAGCACACATGTATGCACACACACACACAGATGACTGTGTCTCAGTGCACATTCCATTCCAGCACCACACACACTGACAGCTAACCTTGAATCAATGCACAGCCTACAGCAGCAAGCACACACACACACAGCTCACTGTGACCCAATGCAGTCCGTAGCACTACAAACACACACACACACACACACACAAAACCCAGTGACTCAATGAAAACCCATACACAACACTCACTCATGTACACAAACAACTCAGTGTGACTCAATTCACAGTCTGTAGCCCCCCACCTAAACAGACACACATACACTTCAGTGACTCAACTCAAAGCCAATATGAGCACACACACACACACAAACACACACACATGCTCACTGTGACTCAATGCACAGTCCATTCAAGTACATAGACACACAGCACACAGGACAGTGTGACTCAATGCTCAGATTTTACCAGCACACACACACACATATGGTATTGTGATTCTATGCACAATCTATACCAAAACACACAAGCATACACACACATCGCAGTGTGACTCAATGCACAGCCCAAACAAGAACACACGCATACTAACACACACACACAAATGGATCACTGTGAATCAATCGCCTATACCAGCACACACAAACACGTCTCACTGTGACTCAATGCAGTCTGTAGCAGTACACACACACACACACCCCAGTGCAACAAAATCCCACCAGCACACACACTCTCATACACACACACTCACGGCTCATTCTGACTCAATGCACAATCTATCGCACCACACACACACACACGTACACCTCAGTGACTCAATGCAAAGACCAAACGAACATACACACACACACATAACTGATTAAATGCTCCTTCTGTACTACTGCACAAACACACAGACACACACAGACCTGCTCACTATGACTCCATGCACAGTGTATACCAGCACACAATCACACACATATAAGAAAATGTGACTCAATTCACAGCCTCTATCAGCACACAGACACTCACCAGGCTCACTGTGACTCAATGAAATCTGTAGCAGCAGACACACACAGACACACACACACACCTCCATGACACAATGCAAAGCTCATACCACCGCACACACATAAACACCTAATTCTGATTCAATGCACAGCCTCTACCAACACACACAAACACACACACAATTACAGAGGGCTCATTGTGACTCAATGTACACTTCATAATAGCAGAAACACATGCAACACATCACACTGTAACTGAATGCTCAGACTATACTACACAGACAGACAACAACACACACACAGCACACTGTGACTCAATGCTCACCCTATAGCACAACACACACACACACAAACACGCACTCATACATGGCTCACTGTGACTCAATGAATCACCTATACCATCAGACACAAACACACATGGCCCACTGTGACTCAGTTCACAGCCTATATCAGCAGACAAACACAGAAAAGCACACACGTGGTTCACTGACTAATGCACAATCCATACTAGCTCATACACAAGGCTCACTGTGAATCAATGCACAGCCTATCCCAGCACAGACACACACACACGGCTTTGTGACTCAATGCACATCCTATACCATCACACACACACACTCACAACTTAGTGTGACTCAATACAGACTCTACACCACCAAGTACACACAAAAACGTACACATACACAATTCATTGTGACCCAAGGCACATTCCATACAACTACCTTCAGACACGAAGCACAAACCTCAGTGTGACTCAACGCTCAGATTATACAAGCACACACACGCAACTCAGTGTGACACAGTGTACCATCCATATCAACACCACACACACCCTCACAGCTCAACTTGAATCAACGCACAGCCTACACCAGCAGTCACACACACAGACAAAGACAGCTCACTGCAACGCAATGCACAGTCTTTACCAACACACACACACACACACACACACACAAGGCTCCCTGGGACTCTGTGCACAGTCTAAGCTAGAAGACATACACACACACAGAAGCACACAATGCTCACTGTGAGTCAGTACACAGCGTATACCTCTACACACACACACACACACAGACAGACTTTCAAACACACAACTCAGTGTGACTCAATGCAAAGTCTATAAGAGCACATCAGCACCCCCACACAGCTCCCTTTGACTCAGTGTATACCGTATAATATCACACACAGACACACTGTGACACAAAGTGCAACTTGTAGGTGAACATACACACACAACTGACTGTGATTAATGCACAGGCTGTACCAGCACACACACACTCACACAGACACACACACACACCTCAGTGTGACTCAATGGCCCGCCTATACCAGAACACACAGACACACACACCCCTCACCCTGATTCAGTGCATAGTCTACACCAGCATGCACACACTGACACGGCACTCTGACTCAATGCACAATCTATAACAACACATACGCACATGCACACACCTCAGTGTGACTCAATACACACCATATACTAGCACACACAAACACAAACTCACAGATACATGTCTCACTGTGATTCAATGCACAGCCTATATGAGAACACACACACATGCGTCACTGTGACTCAATCAATTGCCTATGCCATCATACACACACACGCCTCACTGTGACTCAATGCAGTCTGTAACACCACACACACACACACACAAACTCCAGTGACTCAATGAAATCACATGCCACAACACACACTCACGTACACAAACGTGTCAGTGTGACTAAATGCATAGTCTGTAGCCCCCCTCCTACACAGACACACATAGAACTCAGTGACTCAACTCAAAGCCAGTATGAGCACACACACACACCTAGCTGATTCAGTGTTCAAGGCATACCAGTGCACACACACACACACACACACACATGCTCACTGTGACTCAATGTACAGTCCATACAAGTACATACAGACACACACCACACACGACAGTGTGACTCAATGCTCAGATTTTACCAGCACACACACACACATATGGTACTGTGATTCTATGCACAATCTATACCAACACACTCAAGGATACACACACACCTCAGTGTGACTCAATGCACAACCTAAACAAGAACACACGCATAGTAACACGCACACACAAATGGATCACTGTGACTCAATCAATCGCCTATACCAGCACCCACAAACATGTCTCACTGTGACTCAATGCAGTCTGTAGCACAACAGACACACATGCACACACACCAGTGCATCAACAAAAGCCCACCAGCACACACACTCTCGTACACACACACTCACGGCTCACTCTGACTCAATGCACAGTCTATAACACCACACACACACACATATACACCTTAGTGACTCAATGCAAAGACCAAACGAATACACACACACACACCTTACTGATTCAAGGCTCCACCCATACCAGTGCTCATACACTCCCACAAACTCACACACACTTGCTCACTGTTACTCAATGCACAGTCTATATGAGAATATTAACACACACACAACTTATTGTGACTCAATGCACTGTCTTTACCAGCACACACACAGACACACTCACACATAACACACTGTGACTCAATTCACAGCCTATACACTCACAAGGCTCACTGTGACTGAAGTAAATCTTAGCAACACACACACATGCACACACACACACATACAAGTCCGTGACTCAATGAAAAACCCATACCAGCACACACACACAAACACATAACTGTGATTCAATGATCAGCCTCCACCAGCACACACACACAAACACACATGGCTCGTTGTGACTCAAAGTGCAGTTCATACTAGCACAAACACATGCAACACATCTCACTGTAACTCAATGCTCAGACTGTACTACACAGACACACAACAACAGACACACACATGACACCCTGTGATGCAATGCTCAGCTTTTACCCAAAAACACACACACACACTCATACTTGGCTCACTCTGACTCAATGAACCACCTATACCATCACACACACACACATACACACACACAGCTTAGTGTGACTCAATAAAGACTCTATACAACAAAATACACACACACAGCGCTCACTGTGATTCCATTCACAGTCCATGCCAGTACATACAGACACACAGGACACCCCTCAGTGTGACTCAATGCTCATATTTTACCAGAACACACACACAAACACACACAGCTCACCGTGACTCAGTGCACATCCTAAACTGGCTCACACACATGCACACACTCACACATGGCTCACTGTGACTCAGTGCACAGTCCGTTCCTGTTCAACACACACAATCACAGGTCACCTTGAATCACTGCACAGCCTACACCAGCAAACACACACACACACAGCTCACTGTGACTCAATGCACAGGCTATACCAGCACACACACACACACACACACATAACACACTGGGACTCAATTCACAGCCTGTATCTGCACACAGACACTCATAAAGCTCACTCTGACACAATGAAGTCTGTGGCAACACAGACATACACACATAGACACACACAAACACACACATACCTCTGTGACTCAATGCAAAGCCCATACCAGTACACACAAACAAACTCCTAACTGTGATTCAATGCTCAGCCTCTACCAGCACACACACACACGCATGGCTCATTGTGACTCAACGTATAGTTCATACAAGCACAAACACATACAAGACATCTCACTGTAAATCAATGTTCAGACTGTACTACACACACACACAACCACACACACACATGGCACACTGTGACACAATGCTTAGCCTCTACCAGAACACACACACACACACAAACATGCACTCATACATGGCTCACTGTGACACAATGAACCACTTATACCATCACTCAAAAACACACTCCCACAAACACACATGGGTTACTGTGACACAGTGCACAGCCTATATGAGCAGACAATCACACAAACACACAAAATTGATCACTGACTCAATGCACAGTCTGTAGTAGCACATACACAACACTCACTGTGAGTCAATGCACTGCCTATACCAGCTCAGACACATATATACGGCTCTGTGACCCAATGCACATCCTATACCATCACACACACACACACACACACACACAGGTTAATGAGACTCAATACAGACTCTACACCACCAAATACACAAACACACACACACACAGCTCACTGATTCCTTGCACAGGCCATACCACTACATACAGACACACAGCACAGAACTCAGTGTAACTCAATGCTCAGATTTTCCAGCACACACACACAAACACACACATGGCTCACAGTGATGCAGTGCACAGCTGATTCCAGCACACATGTATGCACACACACACACAGATGACTGTCTCAGTGCACATTCCATTCCAGCACCACACACACTGACAGCTAACCTTGAATCAATGCACAGCCTACAGCAGCAAGCACACACACACACAGCTCACTGTGACCCAATGCAGTCCGTAGCACTACAAACACACACACACACACACACAAAACCCAGTGACTCAATGAAAACCCATACACAACACTCACTCATGTACACAAACAACTCAGTGTGACTCAATTCACAGTCTGTAGCCCCCCACATAAACAGACACACATACACTTCAGTGACTCAACTCAAAGCCAATATGAGCACACACACAAACACACACACATGCTCACTGTGACTCAATGCACAGTCCATTCAAGTACATAGACACACAGCACACAGGACAGTGTGACTCAATGCTCAGATTTTACCAGCACACACACACACATATGGTATTGTGATTCTATGCACAATCTATACCAAAACACACAAGCATACACACACATCGCAGTGTGACTCAATGCACAGCCCAAACAAGAACACACGCATACTAACACACACACACAAATGGATCACTGTGAATCAATCGCCTATACCAGCACACACAAACACGTCTCACTGTGACTCAATGCAGTCTGTAGCAGTACACACACACACACACCCCAGTGCAACAAAATCCCACCAGCACACACACTCTCATACACACACACTCACGGCTCATTCTGACTCAATGCACAATCTATCGCACCACACACACACACACGTACACCTCAGTGACTCAATGCAAAGACCAAACGAACATACACACACACACATAACTGATTAAATGCTCCTTCTGTACTACTGCACAAACACACAGACACACACAGACCTGCTCACTATGACTCCATGCACAGTGTATACCAGCACACAATCACACACATATAAGAAAATGTGACTCAATTCACAGCCTCTATCAGCACACAGACACTCACCAGGCTCACTGTGACTCAATGAAATCTGTAGCAGCAGACACACACAGACACACACACACACCTCCATGACACAATGCAAAGCTCATACCACCGCACACACATAAACACCTAATTCTGATTCAATGCACAGCCTCTACCAACACACACAAACACACACACAATTACAGAGGGCTCATTGTGACTCAATGTACACTTCATAATAGCAGAAACACATGCAACACATCACACTGTAACTGAATGCTCAGACTATACTACACACACAGACAACAACACACACACAGCACACTGTGACTCAATGCTCACCCTATAGCACAACACACACACACACAAACACGCACTCATACATGGCTCACTGTGACTCAATGAATCACCTATACCATCAGACACAAACACACATGGCCCACTGTGACTCAGTTCACAGCCTATATCAGCAGACAAACACAGAAAAGCACACACGTGGTTCACTGACTAATGCACAATCCGTACTAGCTCATACACAAGGCTCACTGTGAATCAATGCACAGCCTATCCCAGCACAGACACACACACACGGCTTTGTGACTCAATGCACATCCTATACCATCACACACACACACTCACAACTTAGTGTGACTCAATACAGACTCTACACCACCAAGTACACACAAAAACGTACACATACACAATTCATTGTGACCCAAGGCACATTCCATACAACTACCTTCAGACACGAAGCACAAACCTCAGTGTGACTCAACGCTCAGATTATACAAGCACACACACGCAACTCAGTGTGACACAGTGCACCATCCATATCAACACCACACACACCCTCACAGCTCAACTTGAATCAATGCACAGCCTACACCAGCAGTCACACACACAGACAAAGACAGCTCACTGCGACCCAATGCACAGTCTTTACCAACACACACACACACACACACACAAGGCTCCCTAGGACTCTGTGCACAGTCTAAGCTAGCAGACATACACACACACAGAAGCACACAATGCTCACTGTGAGTCAGTACACAGCGTTTACCTCTACACACACACACACACACACACAGACAGACTTTCAAACACACAACTCAGTGTGACTCAATGCAAAGTCTATAAGAGCACATCAGCCCCCCCACACAGCTCCCTTTGACTCAGTGTATACCGTATAATATCACACACAGACACACTGTGACACAAAGTGCAACTTGTAGGTGAACATACACACACAACTGACTGTGATTAATGCACAGGCTGTACCAGCACACACACACACACACAGACACACACACACACCTCAGTGTGACTCAATGGTCCGCCTATACCAGAACACACAGACACACACACCCCTCACCCTGATTCAGTGCATAGTCTATACCAGCATGCACACACTGACACGGCACTCTGACTCAATGCACAATCTATAACAACACATACACACACACACACACCTCAGTGTGACTCAATACACACCATATACTAGCACACACAAACACACACTCACAGATACATGTCTCACTGTGATTCAATGCACAGCCTATATGAGAACACACACACATGCGTCACTGTGACTCAATCAATTGCCTATGCCATCATACACACACACGCCTCACTGTGACTCAATGCAGTCTGTAACACCACACACACACACACAAACTCCAGTGACTCAATGAAATCACATACCACAACACACACTCACGTACACAAACGTGTCAGTGTGACTAAATGCATAGTCTGTAGCCCCCCTCCTACACAGACACACATAGAACTCAGTGACTCAACTCAAAGCCAATATGAGCACACACACACACCTAGCTGATTCAGTGTTCAAGGCATACCAGTGCGCACACACACACACACACACACACATGCTCACTGTGACTCAATGTACAGTCCATACAAGTACATACAGACACACACCACACACGACAGTGTGACTCAATGCTCAGATTTTAGCAGCACACACACACACATATTGTACTGTGATTCTATGCACAATCTATACCAACACACTCAAGGATACACACACACCTCAGTGTGACTCAATGCACAGCCTAAACAAGAACACACGCATACTAACACGCACACACAAATGGATCACTGTGACTCAATCAATTGCCTATACCAGCACACACAAACATGTCTCACTGTGACTCAATGCAGTCTGTAGCACAACAGACACACATGCACACACACCAGTGCATCAACAAAAGCCCACCAGCACACACACTCTCGTACACACACACTCACGGCTCACTCTGACTCAATGCACAGTCTATAACACCACACACACACACACATATACACCTTAGTGACTCAATGCAAAGACCAAACGAATACACACACACACACCTTACTGATTCAAGGCTCCACCCATACCAGTGCTCATACACTCCCACAAACTCACACACACTTGCTCACTGTTACTCAATGCACAGTCTATATGAGAATATTAACACACACACAACTTATTGTGACTCAATGCACTGTCTTTACCAGCACACACACAGACACACTCACACATAACACACTGTGACTCAATTCACAGCCTATACACTCACAAGGCTCACTGTGACTGAAGTAAATCTTAGCAACACACACACATGCACACACACACACATACAAGTCCGTGACTCAATGAAAAGCCCATACCAGCACACACACACAAACACGTAACTGTGATTCAATGATCAGCCTCCACCAGCACACACACACAAACACACATGGCTCATTGTGACTCAAAGTGCAGTTCATACTAGCACAAACACATGCAACACATCTCACTGTAACTCAATGCTCAGACTGTACTACACAGACACACAACAACAGACACACACATGACACCCTGTGATGCAATGCTCAGCTTTTACCCAAAAACACACACACACACTCATACTTGGCTCACTCTGACTCAATGAACCACCTATACCATCACACACACACATACACACACACAGCTTAGTGTGACTCAATAAAGACTCTATACAACAAAATACACACACACAGCGCTCACTGTGATTCCATTCACAGTCCATGCCAGTACATACAGACACACAGGACACCCCTCAGTGTGACTCAATGCTCATATTTTACCAGAACACACACACAAACACACACAGCTCACCGTGACTCAGTGCACATCCTAAACTGGCTCACACACATGCACACACTCACACATGGCTCACTGTGACTCAGTGCACAGTCCGTTCCTGTTCAACACACACAATCACAGGTCACCTTGAATCACTGCACAGCCTACACCAGCAAACACACACACACACAGCTCACTGTGACTCAATGCACAGGCTATACCAGCACACACACACACACACACATAACACACTGGGACTCAATTCACAGCCTGTATCTGCACACAGACACTCATAAAGCTCACTGTGACACAATGAAGTCTGTGGCAACACAGACATACACACATAGACACACACAAACACACACATACCTCTGTGACTCAATGCAAAGCCCATACCAGTACACACAAACAAACTCCTAACTGTGATTCAATGCTCAGCCTCTACCAGCACACACACACACGCATGGCTCATTGTGACTCAACGTATAGTTCATACAAGCACAAACACATACAAGACATCTCACTGTAAATCAATGTTCAGACTGTACTACACACACACACAACCACACACACACATGGCACACTGTGACACAATGCTTAGCCTCTACCAGAACACACACACACACACAAACATGCACTCATACATGGCTCACTGTGACACAATGAACCACTTATACCATCACTCAAAAACACACTCCCACAAACACACATGGGTTACTGTGACACAGTGCACAGCCTATATGAGCAGACAATCACACAAACACACAAAATTGATCACTGACTCAATGCACAGTCTGTAGTAGCACATACACAACACTCACTGTGAGTCAATGCACTGCCTATACCAGCTCAGACACATATATACGGCTCTGTGACCCAATGCACATCCTATACCATCACACACACACACACACACACACACAGCTTCATGAGACTCAATACAGACTCTACACCACCAAATACACAAACACACACACACACAGCTCACTGATTCCTTGCACAGGGCATACCACTACATACAGACACACAGCACAGAACTCAGTGTAACTCAATGCTCAGATTTTCCAGCACACACACACAAACACACACATGGCTCACAGTGATGCAGTGCACAGCTGATTCCAGCACACATGTATGCACACACACACACAGATGACTGTGTCTCAGTGCACATTCCATTCCAGCACCACACACACTGACAGCTAACCTTGAATCAATGCACAGCCTACAGCAGCAAGCACACACACACACAGCTCACTGTGACCCAATGCAGTCCGTAGCACTACAAACACACACACACACACACACAAAACCCAGTGACTCAATGAAAACCCATACACAACACTCACTCATGTACACAAACAACTCAGTGTGACTCAATTCACAGTCTGTAGCCCCCCACCTAAACAGACACACATACACTTCAGTGACTCAACTCAAAGCCAATATGAGCACACACACACACACAAACACACACACATGCTCACTGTGACTCAATGCACAGTCCATTCAAGTACATAGACACACAGCACACAGGACAGTGTGACGCAATGCTCAGATTTTACCAGCACACACACACACATATGGTATTGTGATTCTATGCACAATCTATACCAAAACACACAAGCATACACACACATCGCAGTGTGACTCAATGCACAGCCCAAACAAGAACACACGCATACTAACACACACACACAAATGGATCACTGTGAATCAATCGCCTATACCAGCACACACAAACACGTCTCACTGTGACTCAATGCAGTCTGTAGCAGTACACACACACACACACCCCAGTGCAACAAAATCCCACCAGCACACACACTCTCATACACACACACTCACGGCTCATTCTGACTCAATGCACAATCTATCGCACCACACACACACACACGTACACCTCAGTGACTCAATGCAAAGACCAAACGAACATACACACACACACATAACTGATTAAATGCTCCTTCTGTACTACTGCACAAACACACAGACACACACAGACCTGCTCACTATGACTCCATGCACAGTGTATACCAGCACACAATCACACACATATAAGAAAATGTGACTCAATTCACAGCCTCTATCAGCACACAGACACTCACTAGGCTCACTGTGACTCAATGAAATCTGTAGCAGCAGACACACACAGACACACACACACACCTCCATGACACAATGCAAAGCTCATACCACCGCACACACATAAACACCTAATTCTGATTCAATGCACAGCCTCTACCAACACACACAAACACACACACAATTACAGACGGCTCATTGTGACTCAATGTACACTTCATAATAGCAGAAACACATGCAACACATCACACTGTAACTGAATGCTCAGACTATACTACACACACAGACAACAACACACACAGCACACTGTGACTCAATGCTCACCCTATAGCACAACACACACACACACAAACACGCACTCATACATGGCTCACTGTGACTCAATGAATCACCTATACCATCAGACACAAACACACATGGCCCACTGTGACTCAGTTCACAGCCTATATCAGCAGACAAACACAGAAAAGCACACACGTGGTTCACTGACTAATGCACAATCCATACTAGCTCATACACAAGGCTCACTGTGAATCAATGCACAGCCTATCCCAGCACAGACACACACACACGGCTTTGTGACTCAATGCACATCCTATACCATCACACACACACACTCACAACTTAGTGTGACTCAATACAGACTCTACACCACCAAGTACACACAAAAACGTACATACACAATTCATTGTGACCCAAGGCACATTCCATACAACTACCTTCAGACACGAAGCACAAACCTCAGTGTGACTCAACGCTCAGATTATACAAGCACACACACGCAACTCAGTGTGACACAGTGCACCGTCCATATCAACACCACACACACCCTCACAGCTCAACTTGAATCAATGCACAGCCTACACCAGCAGTCACACACACAGACAAAGACAGCTCACTGCGACCCAATGCACAGTCTTTACCAACACACACACACACACACACACACACAAGGCTCCCTGGGACTCTGTGCACAGTCTAAGCTAGAAGACATACACACACACAGAAGCACACAATGCTCACTGTGAGTCAGTACACAGCGTATACCTCTACACACACACACACACACAGACAGACTTTCAAACACACAACTCAGTGTGACTCAATGCAAAGTCTATAAGAGCACATCAGCCCCCCCACACAGCTCCCTTTGACTCAGTGTATACCGTATAATATCACACACAGACACACTGTGACACAAAGTGCAACTTGTAGGTGAACATACACACACAACTGACTGTGATTAATGCACAGGCTGTACCAGCACACACACACTCACACAGACACACACACACACCTCAGTGTGACTCAATGGCCCGCCTATACCAGAACACACAGACACACACACCCCTCACCCTGATTCAGTGCATAGTCTACACCAGCATGCACACACTGACACGGCACTCTGACTCAATGCACAATCTATAACAACACATACGCACATGCACACACCTCAGTGTGACTCAATACACACCATATACTAGCACACACAAACACAAACTCACAGATACATGTCTCACTGTGATTCAATGCACAGCCTATATGAGAACACACACACATGCGTCACTGTGACTCAATCAATTGCCTATGCCATCATACACACACACGACTCAATCAATTGCCTATGCCATCATACACACACACGCCTCACTGTGACTCAATGCAGTCTGTAACACCACACACACACACACACAAACTCCAGTGACTCAATGAAATCACATGCCACAACACACACTCACGTACACAAACGTGTCAGTGTGACTAAATGCATAGTCTGTAGCCCCCCTCCTACACAGACACACATAGAACTCAGTGACTCAACTCAAAGCCAGTATGAGCACACACACACACCTAGCTGATTCAGTGTTCAAGGCATACCAGTGCACACACACACACACACACACACATGCTCACTGTGACTCAATGTACAGTCCATACAAGTACATACAGACACACACCACACACGACAGTGTGACTCAATGCTCAGATTTTACCAGCACACACACACACATATGTTACTGTGATTCTATGCACAATCTATACCAACACACTCAAGGATACACACACACCTCAGTGTGACTCAATGCACAACCTAAACAAGAACACACGCATAGTAACACGCACACACAAATGGATCACTGTGACTCAATCAATCGCCTATACCAGCACCCACAAACATGTCTCACTGTGACTCAATGCAGTCTGTAGCACAACAGACACACATGCACACACACCAGTGCATCAACAAAAGCCCACCAGCACACACACTCTCGTACACACACACTCACGGCTCACTCTGACTCAATGCACAGTCTATAACACCACACACACACACATATACACCTTAGTGACTCAATGCAAAGACCAAACGAATACACACACACACACCTTACTGATTCAAGGCTCCACCCATACCAGTGCTCATACACTCCCACAAACTCACACACACTTGCTCACTGTTACTCAATGCACAGTCTATATGAGAATATTAACACACACACAACTTATTGTGACTCAATGCACTGTCTTTACCAGCACACACACAGACACACTCACACATAACACACTGTGACTCAATTCACAGCCTATACACTCACAAGGCTCACTGTGACTGAAGTAAATCTTAGCAACACACACACATGCACACACACACACATACAAGTCCGTGACTCAATGAAAAACCCATACCAGCACACACACACAAACACATAACTGTGATTCAATGATCAGCCTCCACCAGCACACACACACAAACACACATGGCTCATTGTGACTCAAAGTGCAGTTCATACTAGCACAAACACATGCAACACATCTCACTGTAACTCAATGCTCAGACTGTACTACACAGACACACAACAACAGACACACACATGACACCCTGTGATGCAATGCTCAGCTTTTACCCAAAAACACACACACACACTCATACTTGGCTCACTCTGACTCAATGAACCACCTATACCATCACACACACACACATACACACACACAGCTTAGTGTGACTCAATAAAGACTCTATACAACAAAATACACACACACAGCGCTCACTGTGATTCCATTCACAGTCCATGCCAGTACATACAGACACACAGGACACCCCTCAGTGTGACTCAATGCTCATATTTTACCAGAACACACACACAAACACACACAGCTCACCGTGACTCAGTGCACATCCTAAACTGGCTCACACACATGCACACACTCACACATGGCTCACTGTGACTCAGTGCACAGTCCGTTCCTGTTCAACACACACAATCACAGGTCACCTTGAATCACTGCACAGCCTACACCAGCAAACACACACACACACAGCTCACTGTGACTCAATGCACAGGCTATACCAGCACACACACACACACACACACATAACACACTGGGACTCAATTCACAGCCTGTATCTGCACACAGACACTCATAAAGCTCACTCTGACACAATGAAGTCTGTGGCAACACAGACATACACACATAGACACACACAAACACACACATACCTCTGTGACTCAATGCAAAGCCCATACCAGTACACACAAACAAACTCCTAACTGTGATTCAATGCTCAGCCTCTACCAGCACACACACACACGCATGGCTCATTGTGACTCAACGTATAGTTCATACAAGCACAAACACATACAAGACATCTCACTGTAAATCAATGTTCAGACTGTACTACACACACACACAACCACACACACACATGGCACACTGTGACACAATGCTTAGCCTCTACCAGAACACACACACACACACAAACATGCACTCATACATGGCTCACTGTGACACAATGAACCACTTATACCATCACTCAAAAACACACTCCCACAAACACACATGGGTTACTGTGACACAGTGCACAGCCTATATGAGCAGACAATCACACAAACACACAAAATTGATCACTGACTCAATGCACAGTCTGTAGTAGCACATACACAACACTCACTGTGAGTCAATGCACTGCCTATACCAGCTCAGACACATATATACGGCTCTGTGACCCAATGCACATCCTATACCATCACACACACACACACACACACACACAGGTTAATGAGACTCAATACAGACTCTACACCACCAAATACACAAACACACACACACACAGCTCACTGATTCCTTGCACAGGCCATACCACTACATACAGACACACAGCACAGAACTCAGTGTAACTCAATGCTCAGATTTTCCAGCACACACACACAAACACACACATGGCTCACAGTGATGCAGTGCACAGCTGATTCCAGCACACATGTATGCACACACACACACAGATGACTGTCTCAGTGCACATTCCATTCCAGCACCACACACACTGACAGCTAACCTTGAATCAATGCACAGCCTACAGCAGCAAGCACACACACACACAGCTCACTGTGACCCAATGCAGTCCGTAGCACTACAAACACACACACACACACACACAAAACCCAGTGACTCAATGAAAACCCATACACAACACTCACTCATGTACACAAACAACTCAGTGTGACTCAATTCACAGTCTGTAGCCCCCCACCTAAACAGACACACATACACTTCAGTGACTCAACTCAAAGCCAATATGAGCACACACACAAACACACACACATGCTCACTGTGACTCAATGCACAGTCCATTCAAGTACATAGACACACAGCACACAGGACAGTGTGACTCAATGCTCAGATTTTACCAGCACACACACACACATATGGTATTGTGATTCTATGCACAATCTATACCAAAACACACAAGCATACACACACATCGCAGTGTGACTCAATGCACAGCCCAAACAAGAACACACGCATACTAACACACACACACAAGTGGATCACTGTGAATCAATCGCCTATACCAGCACACACAAACACGTCTCACTGTGACTCAATGCAGTCTGTAGCAGTACACACACACACACACCCCAGTGCAACAAAATCCCACCAGCACACACACTCTCATACACACACACTCACGGCTCATTCTGACTCAATGCACAATCTATCGCACCACACACACACACGTACACCTCAGTGACTCAATGCAAAGACCAAACGAACATACACACACACACATAACTGATTAAATGCTCCTTCTGTACTACTGCACAAACACACAGACACACACAGACCTGCTCACTATGACTCCATGCACAGTGTATACCAGCACACAATCACACACATATAAGAAAATGTGACTCAATTCACAGCCTCTATCAGCACACAGACACTCACCAGGCTCACTGTGACTCAATGAAATCTGTAGCAGCAGACACACACAGACACACACACACACCTCCATGACACAATGCAAAGCTCATACCACCGCACACACATAAACACCTAATTCTGATTCAATGCACAGCCTCTACCAACACACACAAACACACACACAATTACAGAGGGCTCATTGTGACTCAATGTACACTTCATAATAGCAGAAACACATGCAACACATCACACTGTAACTGAATGCTCAGACTATACTACACAGACAGACAACAACACACACACAGCACACTGTGACTCAATGCTCACCCTATAGCACAACACACACACACACAAACACGCACTCATACATGGCTCACTGTGACTCAATGAATCACCTATACCATCAGACACAAACACACATGGCCCACTGTGACTCAGTTCACAGCCTATATCAGCAGACAAACACAGAAAAGCACACACGTGGTTCACTGACTAATGCACAATCTGTACTAGCTCATACACAAGGCTCACTGTGAATCAATGCACAGCCTATCCCAGCACAGACACACACACACGGCTTTGTGACTCAATGCACATCCTATACCATCACACACACACACTCACAACTTAGTGTGACTCAATACAGACTCTACACCACCAAGTACACACAAAAACGTACACATACACAATTCATTGTGACCCAAGGCACATTCCATACAACTACCTTCAGACACGAAGCACAAACCTCAGTGTGACTCAACGCTCAGATTATACAAGCACACACACGCAACTCAGTGTGACACAGTGTACCATCCATATCAACACCACACACATCCTCACAGCTCAACTTGAATCAATGCACAGCCTACACCAGCAGTCACACACACAGACAAAGACAGCTCACTGCAACGCAATGCACAGTCTTTACCAACACACACACACACACACACACAAGGCTCCCTAGGACTCTGTGCACAGTCTAAGCTAGCAGACATACACACACACAGAAGCACACAATGCTCACTGTGAGTCAGTACACAGCGTTTACCTCTACACACACACACACACACACACAGACAGACTTTCAAACACACAACTCAGTGTGACTCAATGCAAAGTCTATAAGAGCACATCAGCCCCCCCACACAGCTCCCTTTGACTCAGTGTATACCGTATAATATCACACACAGACACACTGTGACACAAAGTGCAACTTGTAGGTGAACATACACACACAACTGACTGTGATTAATGCACAGGCTGTACCAGCACACACACACACACACAGACACACACACACACACCTCAGTGTGACTCAATGGTCCGCCTATACCAGAACACACAGACACACACACCCCTCACCCTGATTCAGTGCATAGTCTATACCAGCATGCACACACTGACACGGCACTCTGACTCAATGCACAATCTATAACAACACATACACACACACACACACCTCAGTGTGACTCAATACACACCATATACTAGCACACACAAACACACACTCACAGATACATGTCTCACTGTGATTCAATGCACAGCCTATATGAGAACACACACACATGCGTCACTGTGACTCAATCAATTGCCTATGCCATCATACGCACACACGCCTCACTGTGACTCAATGCAGTCTGTAACACCACACACACACACACAAACTCCAGTGACTCAATGAAATCACATACCACAACACACACTCACGTACACAAATGTGTCAGTGTGACTAAATGCATAGTCTGTAGCCCCCCTCCTACACAGACACACATAGAACTCAGTGACTCAACTCAAAGCCAATATGAGCACACACACACACCTAGCTGATTCAGTGTTCAAGGCATACCAGTGCGCACACACACACACACACATGCTCACTGTGACTCAATGTACAGTCCATACAAGTACATACAGACACACACCACACACGACAGTGTGACTCAATGCTCAGATTTTAGCAGCACACACACACACATATGGTACTGTGATTCTATGCACAATCTATACCAACACACTCAAGGATACACACACACCTCAGTGTGACTCAATGCACAGCCTAAACAAGAACACACGCATACTAACACGCACACACAAATGGATCACTGTGACTCAATCAATTGCCTATACCAGCACCCACAAACATGTCTCACTGTGACTCAATGCAGTCTGTAGCACAACAGACACACATGCACACACACCAGTGCATCAACAAAAGCCCACCAGCACACACACTCTCGTACACACACACTCACGGCTCACTCTGACTCAATGCACAGTCTATAACACCACACACACACACACATATACACCTTAGTGACTCAATGCAAAGACCAAACGAATACACACACACACACCTTACTGATTCAAGGCTCCACCCATACCAGTGCTCATACACTCCCACAAACTCACACACACTTGCTCACTGTTACTCAATGCACAGTCTATATGAGAATATTAACACACACACAACTTATTGTGACTCAATGCACTGTCTTTACCAGCACACACACAGACACACTCACACATAACACACTGTGACTCAATTCACAGCCTATACACTCACAAGGCTCACTGTGACTGAAGTAAATCTTAGCAACACACACACATGCACACACACACACATACAAGTCCGTGACTCAATGAAAAGCCCATACCAGCACACACACACAAACACGTAACTGTGATTCAATGATCAGCCTCCAGCAGCACACACACACAAACACACATGGCTCATTGTGACTCAATGTGCAGTTCATACTAGCACAAACACATGCAACACATCTCACTGTAACTCAATGCTCAGACTGTACTACACAGACACACAACAACAGACACACACATGACACCCTGTGATGCAATGCTCAGCTTTTACCCAAAAACACACACACACACTCATACTTGGCTCACTCTGACTCAATGAACCACCTATACCATCACACACACACACATACACACACACAGCTTAGTGTGACTCAATAAAGACTCTATACAACAAAATACACACACACAGCGCTCACTGTGATTCCATTCACAGTCCATGCCAGTACATACAGACACACAGGACACCCCTCAGTGTGACTCAATGCTCATATTTTACCAGAACACACACACAAACACACACAGCTCACCGTGACTCAGTGCACATCCTAAACTGGCTCACACACATGCACACACTCACACATGGCTCACTGTGACTCAGTGCACAGTCCGTTCCTGTTCAACACACACAATCACAGGTCACCTTGAATCACTGCACAGCCTACACCAGCAAACACACACACACACAGCTCACTGTGACTCAATGCACAGGCTATACCAGCACACACACACACACACACACACACATAACACACTGGGACTCAATTCACAGCCTGTATCTGCACACAGACACTCATAAAGCTCACTCTGACACAATGAAGTCTGTGGCAACACAGACATACACACATAGCCACACACAAACACACACATACCTCTGTGACTCAATGCAAAGCCCATACCAGTACACACAAACAAACTCCTAACTGTGATTCAATGCTCAGCCTCTACCAGCACACACACACACGCATGGCTCATTGTGACTCAACGTATAGTTCATACAAGCACAAACACATACAAGACATCTCACTGTAAATCAATGTTCAGACTGTACTACACACACACACAACCACACACACACATGGCACACTGTGACACAATGCTTAGCCTCTACCAGAACACACACACACACACAAACATGCACTCATACATGGCTCACTGTGACACAATGAACCACTTATACCATCACTCAAAAACACACTCCCACAAACACACATGGGTTACTGTGACACAGTGCACAGCCTATATGAGCAGACAATCACACAAACACACAAAATTGATCACTGACTCAATGCACAGTCTGTAGTAGCACATACACAACACTCACTGTGAGTCAATGCACTGCCTATACCAGCTCAGACACATATATACGGCTCTGTGACCCAATGCACATCCTATACCATCACACACACACACACACACACACACACACACACAGCTTAATGAGACTCAATACAGACTCTACACCATCAAATACACAAACACACACACACACAGCTCACTGATTCCTTGCACAGGCCATACCACTACATACAGACACACAGCACAGAACTCAGTGTAACTCAATGCTCAGATTTTCCAGCACACACACACAAACACACACATGGCTCACAGTGATGCAGTGCACAGCTGATTCCAGCACACATGTATGCACACACACACACAGATGACTGTCTCAGTGCACATTCCATTCCAGCACCACACACACTGACAGCTAACCTTGAATCAATGCACAGCCTACAGCAGCAAGCACACACACACACAGCTCACTGTGACCCAATGCAGTCCGTAGCACTACAAACACACACACACACACACACAAAACCCAGTGACTCAATGAAAACCCATACACAACACTCACTCATGTACACAAACAACTCAGTGTGACTCAATTCACAGTCTGTAGCCCCCCACCTAAACAGACACACATACACTTCAGTGACTCAACTCAAAGCCAATATGAGCACACACACAAACACACACACATGCTCACTGTGACTCAATGCACAGTCCATTCAAGTACATAGACACACAGCACACAGGACAGTGTAACTCAATGCTCAGATTTTACCAGCACACACACACACATATGGTATTGTGATTCTATGCACAATCTATACCAAAACACACAAGCATACACACACATCGCAGTGTGACTCAATGCACAGCCCAAACAAGAACACACGCATACTAACACACACACAAATGGATCACTGTGAATCAATCGCCTATACCAGCACACACAAACACGTCTCACTGTGACTCAATGCAGTCTGTAGCAGTACACACACACACACACCCCAGTGCAACAAAATCCCACCAGCACACACACTCTCATACACACACACTCACGGCTCATTCTGACTCAATGCACAATCTATCGCACCACACACACACACACGTACACCTCAGTGACTCAATGCAAAGACCAAACGAACATACACACACACACATAACTGATTAAATGCTCCTTCTGTACTACTGCACAAACACACAGACACACACAGACCTGCTCACTATGACTCCATGCACAGTGTATACCAGCACACAATCACACACATATAAGAAAATGTGACTCAATTCACAGCCTCTATCAGCACACAGACACTCACCAGGCTCACTGTGACTCAATGAAATCTGTAGCAGCAGACACACACAGACACACACACACACCTCCATGACACAATGCAAAGCTCATACCACCGCACACACATAAACACCTAATTCTGATTCAATGCACAGCCTCTACCAACACACACAAACACACACACAATTACAGAGGGCTCATTGTGACTCAATGTACACTTCATAATAGCAGAAACACATGCAACACATCACACTGTAACTGAATGCTCAGACTATACTACACACACAGACAACAACACACACACAGCACACTGTGACTCAATGCTCACCCTATAGCACAACACACACACACACAAACACGCACTCATACATGGCTCACTGTGACTCAATGAATCACCTATACCATCAGACACAAACACACATGGCCCACTGTGACTCAGTTCACAGCCTATATCAGCAGACAAACACAGAAAAGCACACACGTGGTTCACTGACTAATGCACAATCCATACTAGCTCATACACAAGGCTCACTGTGAATCAATGCACAGCCTATCCCAGCACAGACACACACACACGGCTTTGTGACTCAATGCACATCCTATACCATCACACACACACACTCACAACTTAGTGTGACTCAATACAGACTCTACACCACCAAGTACACACAAAAACGTACACATACACAATTCATTGTGACCCAAGGCACATTCCATACAACTACCTTCAGACACGAAGCACAAACCTCAGTGTGACTCAACGCTCAGATTATACAAGCACACACACGCAACTCAGTGTGACACAGTGCACCGTCCATATCAACACCACACACACCCTCACAGCTCAACTTGAATAAATGCACAGCCTACACCAGCAGTCACACACACAGACAAAGACAGCTCACTGCGACCCAATGCACAGTCTTTACCAACACACACACACACACACACACAAGGCTCCCTGGGACTCTGTGCACAGTCTAAGCTAGCAGACATACACACACACAGAAGCACACAATGCTCACTGTGAGTCAGTACACAGCGTTTACCTCTACACACACACACACACACACAGACAGACTTTCAAACACACAACTCAGTGTGACTCAATGCAAAGTCTATAAGAGCACATCAGCCCCCCCACACAGCTCCCTTTGACTCAGTGTATACCGTATAATATCACACACAGACACACTGTGACACAAAGTGCAACTTGTAGGTGAACATACACACACAACTCACTGTGATTAATGCACAGGCTGTACCAGCACACACACACACACACAGACACACACACACACCTCAGTGTGACTCAATGGTCCGCCTATACCAGAACACACAGACACACACACCCCTCACCCTGATTCAGTGCATAGTCTATACCAGCATGCACACACTGACACGGCACTCTGACTCAATGCACAATCTATAACAACACATACACACACACACACACCTCTGTGTGACTCAATACACACCATATACTAGCACACACAAACACACACTCACAGATACATGTCTCACTGTGATTCAATGCACAGCCTATATGAGAACACACACACATGCGTCACTGTGACTCAATCAATTGCCTATGCCATCATACACACACACGCCTCACTGTGACTCAATGCAGTCTGTAACACCACACACACACACACAAACTCCAGTGACTCAATGAAATCACATACCACAACACACACTCACGTACACAAACGTGTCAGTGTGACTAAATGCATAGTCTGTAGCCCCCCTCCTACACAGACACACATAGAACTCAGTGACTCAACTCAAAGCCAATATGAGCACACACACACACCTAGCTGATTCAGTGTTCAAGGCATACCAGTGCGCACACACACACACACACACATGCTCACTGTGACTCAATGTACAGTCCATACAAGTACATACAGACACACACCACACACGACAGTGTGACTCAATGCTCAGATTTTAGCAGCACACACACACACATATGGTACTGTGATTCTATGCACAATCTATACCAACACACTCAAGGATACACACACACCTCAGTGTGACTCAATGCACAGCCTAAACAAGAACACACGCATACTAACACGCACACACAAATGGATCACTCTGACTCAATCAATCGCCTATACCAGCACCCACAAACATGTCTCACTGTGACTCAATGCAGTCTGTAGCACAACAGACACACATGCACACACACCAGTGCATCAACAAAAGCCCACCAGCACACACACTCTCGTACACACACACTCACGGCTCACTCTGACTCAATGCACAGTCTATAACACCACACACACACACACATATACACCTTAGTGACTCAATGCAAAGACCAAACGAATACACACACACTCACCTTACTGATTCAAGGCTCCACCCATACCAGTGCTCATACACTCCCACAAACTCACACACACTTGCTCACTGTTACTCAATGCACAGTCTATATGAGAATATTAACACACACACAACTTATTGTGACTCAATGCACTGTCTTTACCAGCACACACACAGACACACTCACACATAACACACTGTGACTCAATTCACAGCCTATACACTCACAAGGCTCACTGTGACTGAAGTAAATCTTAGCAACACACACACATGCACACACACACACATACAAGTCCGTGACTCAATGAAAAGCCCATACCAGCACACACACACAAACACGTAACTGTGATTCAATGATCAGCCTCCAGCAGCACACACACACACACACAAACACACATGGCTCGTTGTGACTCAATGTGCAGTTCATACTAGCACAAACACATGCAACACATCTCACTGTAACTCAATGCTCAGACTGTACTACACAGACACACAACAACAGACACACACATGACACCCTGTGATGCAATGCTCAGCTTTTACCCAAAAACACACACACACACTCATACTTGGCTCACTCTGACTCAATGAACCACCTATACCATCACACACACACACATACACACACACAGCTTAGTGTGACTCAATAAAGACTCTATACAACAAAATACACACACACAGCGCTCACTGTGATTCCATTCACAGTCCATGCCAGTACATACAGACACACAGGACACCCCTCAGTGTGACTCAATGCTCATATTTTACCAGAACACACACACAAACACACACAGCTCACCGTGACTCAGTGCACATCCTAAACTGGCTCACACACATGCACACACTCACACATGGCTCACTGTGACTCAGTGCACAGTCCGTTCCTGTTCAACACACACAATCACAGGTCACCTTGAATCACTGCACAGCCTACACCAGCAAACACACACACACACAGCTCACTGTGACTCAATGCACAGGCTATACCAGCACACACACACACACACACACACATAACACACTGGGACTCAATTCACAGCCTGTATCTGCACACAGACACTCATAAAGCTCACTGTGACACAATGAAGTCTGTGGCAACACAGACATACACACATAGACACACACAAACACACACATACCTCTGTGACTCAATGCAAAGCCCATACCGGTACACAAAAACAAACTCCTAACTGTGATTCAATGCTCAGCCTCTACCAGCACACACACACACGCATGGCTCATTGTGACTCAACGTATAGTTCATACAAGCACAAACACATACAAGACATCTCACTGTAAATCAATGTTCAGACTGTACTACACACACACACAACCACACACACACATGGCACACTGTGACACAATGCTTAGCCTCTACCAGAACACACACACACACACAAACATGCACTCATACATGGCTCACTGTGACACAATGAACCACTTATACCATCACTCAAAAACACACTCCCACAAACACACATGGGTTACTGTGACACAGTGCACAGCCTATATGAGCAGACAATCACACAAACACACAAAATTGATCACTGACTCAATGCACAGTCTGTAGTAGCACATACACAACACTCACTGTGAGTCAATGCACTGCCTATACCAGCTCAGACACATATATACGGCTCTGTGACCCAATGCACATCCTATACCATCACACACACACACACACACACACACACACAGCTTAATGAGACTCAATACAGACTCTACACCATCAAATACACAAACACACACACACACAGCTCACTGATTCCTTGCACAGGCCATACCACTACATACAGACACACAGCACAGAACTCAGTGTAACTCAATGCTCAGATTTTCCAGCACACACACACAAACACACACATGGCTCACAGTGATGCAGTGCACAGCTGATTCCAGCACACATGTATGCACACACACACACAGATGACTGTCTCAGTGCACATTCCATTCCAGCACCACACACACTGACAGCTAACCTTGAATCAATGCACAGCCTACAGCAGCAAGCACACACACACACAGCTCACTGTGACCCAATGCAGTCCGTAGCACTACAAACACACACACACACACACACAAAACCCAGTGACTCAATGAAAACCCATACACAACACTCACTCATGTACACAAACAACTCAGTGTGACTCAATTCACAGTCTGTAGCCCCCCACCTAAACAGACACACATACACTTCAGTGACTCAACTCAAAGCCAATATGAGCACACACACAAACACACACACATGCTCACTGTGACTCAATGCACAGTCCATTCAAGTACATAGACACACAGCACACAGGACAGTGTAACTCAATGCTCAGATTTTACCAGCACACACACACACATATGGTATTGTGATTCTATGCACAATCTATACCAAAACACACAAGCATACACACACATCGCAGTGTGACTCAATGCACAGCCCAAACAAGAACACACGCATACTAACACACACACACAAATGGATCACTGTGAATCAATCGCCTATACCAGCACACACAAACACGTCTCACTGTGACTCAATGCAGTCTGTAGCAGTACACACACACACACACCCCAGTGCAACAAAATCCCACCAGCACACACACTCTCATACACACACACTCACGGCTCATTCTGACTCAATGCACAATCTATCGCACCACACACACACACACGTACACCTCAGTGACTCAATGCAAAGACCAAACGAACATACACACACACACATAACTGATTAAATGCTCCTTCTGTACTACTGCACAAACACACAGACACACACAGACCTGCTCACTATGACTCCATGCACAGTGTATACCAGCACACAATCACACACATATAAGAAAATGTGACTCAATTCACAGCCTCTATCAGCACACAGACACTCACCAGGCTCACTGTGACTCAATGAAATCTGTAGCAGCAGACACACACAGACACACACACACACCTCCATGACACAATGCAAAGCTCATACCACCGCACACACATAAACACCTAATTCTGATTCAATGCACAGCCTCTACCAACACACACAAACACACACACAATTACAGAGGGCTCATTGTGACTCAATGTACACTTCATAATAGCAGAAACACATGCAACACATCACACTGTAACTGAATGCTCAGACTATACTACACACACAGACAACAACACACACACAGCACACTGTGACTCAATGCTCACCCTATAGCACAACACACACACACACAAACACGCACTCATACATGGCTCACTGTGACTCAATGAATCACCTATACCATCAGACACAAACACACATGGCCCACTGTGACTCAGTTCACAGCCTATATCAGCAGACAAACACAGAAAAGCACACACGTGGTTCACTGACTAATGCACAATCTATACTAGCTCATACACAAGGCTCACTGTGAATCAATGCACAGCCTATCCCAGCACAGACACACACACACGGCTTTGTGACTCAATGCACATCCTATACCATCACACACACACACTCACAACTTAGTGTGACTCAATACAGACTCTACACCACCAAGTACACACAAAAACGTACACATACACAATTCATTGTGACCCAAGGCACATTCCATACAACTACCTTCAGACATGAAGCACAAACCTCAGTGTGACTCAACGCTCAGATTATACAAGCACACACACGCAACTCAGTGTGACACAGTGCACCGTCCATATCAACACCACACACACCCTCACAGCTCAACTTGAATCAATGCACAGCCTACACCAGCAGTCACACACACAGACAAAGACAGCTCACTGCGACCCAATGCACAGTCTTTACCAACACACACACACACACACACACACACAAGGCTCCCTGGGACTCTGTGCACAGTCTAAGCTAGCAGACATACACACACACAGAAGCACACAATGCTCACTGTGAGTCAGTACACAGCATTTACCTCTACACACACACACACACACACAGACAGACTTTCAAACACACAACTCAGTGTGACTCAATGCAAAGTCTATAAGAGCACATCAGCCCCCCCACACAGCTCCCTTTGACTCAGTGTATACCGTATAATATCACACACAGACACACTGTGACACAAAGTGCAACTTGTAGGTGAACATACACACACCACTGACTCTGATTAATGCACAGGCTGTACCAGCACACACACACACACACAGACACACACACACACCTCAGTGTGACTCAATGGTCCGCCTATACCAGAACACACAGACACACACACCCCTCACCCTGATTCAGTGCATAGTCTATACCAGCATGCACACACTGACACGGCACTCTGACTCAATGCACAATCTATAACAACACATACACACACACACACACCTCAGTGTGACTCAATGCACACCATATACTAGCACACACAAACACACACTCACAGATACATGTCTCACTGTGATTCAATGCACAGCCTATATGAGAACACACACACATGCGTCACTGTGACTCAATCAATTGCCTATGCCATCATACACACACACGCCTCACTGTGACTCAATGCAGTCTGTAACACCACACACACACACACAAACTCCAGTGACTCAATGAAATCACATACCACAACACACACTCACGTACACAAACGTGTCAGTGTGACTAAATGCATAGTCTGTAGCCCCCCTCCTACACAGACACACATAGAACTCAGTGACTCAACTCAAAGCCAATATGAGCACACACACACACCTAGCTGATTCAGTGTTCAAGGCATACCAGTGCGCACACACACACACACACACATGCTCACTGTGACTCAATGTACAGTCCATACAAGTACATACAGACACACACCACACACGACAGTGTGACTCAATGCTCAGATTTTAGCAGCACACACACACACATATGGTACTGTGATTCTATGCACAATCTATACCAACACACTCAAGGATACACACACACCTCAGTGTGACTCAATGCACAGCCTAAACAAGAACACACGCATACTAACACGCACACACAAATGGATCACTCTGACTCAATCAATCGCCTATACCAGCACCCACAAACATGTCTCACTGTGACTCAATGCAGTCTGTAGCACAACAGACACACATGCACACACACCAGTGCATCAACAAAAGCCCACCAGCACACACACTCTCGTACACACACACTCACGGCTCACTCTGACTCAATGCACAGTCTATAACACCACACACACACACACATATACACCTTAGTGACTCAATGCAAAGACCAAAGGAATACACACACACACACCTTACTGATTCAAGGCTCCACCCATACCAGTGCTCATACACTCCCACAAACTCACACACACTTGCTCACTGTTACTCAATGCACAGTCTATATGAGAATATTAACACACACACAACTTATTGTGACTCAATGCACTGTCTTTACCAGCACACACACAGACACACTCACACATAACACACTGTGACTCAATTCACAGCCTATACACTCACAAGGCTCACTGTGACTGAAGTAAATCTTAGCAACACACACACATGCACACACACACACATACAAGTCCGTGACTCAATGAAAAGCCCATACCAGCACACACACACAAACACGTAACTGTGATTCAATGATCAGCCTCCAGCAGCACACACACACACACACAAACACACATGGCTCGTTGTGACTCAATGTGCAGTTCATACTAGCACAAACACATGCAACACATCTCACTGTAACTCAATGCTCAGACTGTACTACACAGACACACAACAACAGACACACACATGACACCCTGTGATGCAATGCTCAGCTTTTACCCAAAAACACACACACACACTCATACTTCGCTCACTCTGACTCAATGAACCACCTATACCATCACACACACACACATACACACACACAGCTTAGTGTGACTCAATAAAGACTCTATACAACAAAATACACACACACAGCGCTCACTGTGATTCCATTCACAGTCCATGCCAGTACATACAGACACACAGGACAACCCTCAGTGTGACTCAATGCTCATATTTTACCAGAACACACACACAAACACACACAGCTCACCGTGACTCAGTGCACATCCTAAACTGGCTCACACACATGCACACACTCACACATGGCTCACTGTGACTCAGTGCACAGTCCGTTCCTGTTCAACACACACAATCACAGGTCACCTTGAATCACTGCACAGCCTACACCAGCAAACACACACACACACAGCTCACTGTGACTCAATGCACAGGCTATACCAGCACACACACACACACACACACATAACACACTGGGACTCAATTCACAGCCTGTATCTGCACACAGACACTCATAAAGCTCACTCTGACACAATGAAGTCTGTGGCAACACAGACATACACACATAGACACACACAAACACACACATACCTCTGTGACTCAATGCAAAGCCCATACCAGTACACACAAACAAACTCCTAACTGTGATTCAATGCTCAGCCTCTACCAGCACACACACACACGCATGGCTCATTGTGACTCAACGTATAGTTCATACAAGCACAAACACATACAAGACATCTGACTGTAAATCAATGTTCAGACTGTACTACACACACACACAACCACACACACACATGGCACACTGTGACACAATGCTTAGCCTCTACCAGAACACACACACACACACAAACATGCACTCATACATGGCTCACTGTGACACAATGAACCACTTATACCATCACTCAAAAACACACTCCCACAAACACACATATGTTACTGTGACACAGTGCACAGCCTATATGAGCAGACAATCACACAAACACACAAAATTGATCACTTACTCAATGCACAGTCTGTAGTAGCACATACACAACACTCACTGTGAGTCAATGCACTGCCTATACCAGCTCAGACACATATATACGGCTCTGTGACCCAATGCACATCCTATACCATCACACACACACACACACACACACACAGCTTCATGAGACTCAATACAGACTCTACACCACCAAATACACAAACACACACACACACAGCTCACTGATTCCTTGCACAGGCCATACCACTACATACAGACACACAGCACAGAACTCAGTGTAACTCAATGCTCAGATTTTCCAGCACACACACACAAACACACACATGGCTCACAGTGATGCAGTGCACAGCTGATTCCAGCACACATGTATGCACACACACACACAGATGACTGTGTCTCAGTGCACATTCCATTCCAGCACCACACACACTGACAGCTAACCTTGAATCAATGCACAGCCTACAGCAGCAAGCACACACACACACAGTTCACTGTGACCCCATGCAGTCCATAGCAGTACAAACACACACACACAAACACACAAAACCCAGTGACTCAATGAAAACCCATACACAACACTCACTCATGTACACAAACAACTCAGTGTGACTCAATTCACAGTCTGTAGCCCCCCACCTAAACAGACACACATACACTTCAGTGACTCAACTCAAAGCCAATATGAGCACACACACACACACAAACACACACACATGCTCACTGTGACTCAATGCACAGTCCATACAAGTACATAGACACACAGCACACAGGACAGTGTGACTCAATGCTCAGATTTTACCAGCACACACACACACATATGGTACTGTGATTCTATGCACAATCTATACCAAAACACACAAGCATACACACACATCACAGTGTGACTCAATGCACAGCCCAAACAAGAACACACGCATACTAACACACACACACAAATGGATCATTGTGAATCAATCGCCTACACCAGCACACACAAACACGTCTCACTGTGACTCAATGCAGTCTGTAGCAGTACACACACACACACCCCCCAGTGCAACAAAATCCCACCAGCACACACACTCTCATACACACACACTCATGGCTCATTCTGACTCAATGCACAATCTATCGCACCACACACACACACACGTACACCTCAGTGACTCAATGCAAAGACCAAACGAACATACACACACACACATAACTGATTAAATGCTCCTTCTGTACTACTGCACAAACACACGGACACACACAGACCTGCTCACTATGACTCCATGCACAGTGTATACCAGCACACAATCACACACATATAAGAAAATGTGACTCAATTCACAGCCTCTATCAGCACACAGACACTCACCAGGCTCACTGTGACTCAATGAAATCTGTAGCAGCAGACACACACAGACACACACACACACCTCCATGACACAATGCAAAGCTCCTACCACCGCACACACATAAACACCTAATTCTGATTCAATGCACAGCCTCTACCAACACACACAAACACACACACAATTACAGAGGGCTCATTGTGACTCAATGTACACTTCATAATAGCAGAAACACATGCAACACATCACACTGTAACTGAATGCTCAGACTATACTACACACACAGACAACAACACACACACAGCACACTGTGACTCAATGCTCACCCTATAGCACAACACACACACACACAAACACGCACTCATACATGGCTCACTGTGACTCAATGAATCACCTATACCATCAGACACAAACACACATGGCCCACTGTGACTCAGTTCACAGCCAGACAAACACAGAAAAGCACACACGTGGTTCACTGACTAATGCACAATCCGTACTAGCTCATACACAAGGCTCACTGTGAATCAATGCACAGCCTATCCCAGCACAGACACACACACACGGCTTTGTGACTCAATGCACATCCTATACCATCACACACACACACTCACAACTTAGTGTGACTCAATACAGACTCTACACCACCAAGTACACACAAAAACGTACACATACACAATTCATTGTGACCCAAGGCACATTCCATACAACTACCTTCAGACACGAAGCACAAACCTCAGTGTGACTCAACGCTCAGATTATACAAGCACACACACGCAACTCAGTGTGACACAGTGCACCGTCCATATCAACACCACACACACCCTCACAGCTCAACTTGAATCAATGCACAGCCTACACCAGCAGTCACACACACAGACAAAGACAGCTCACTGCGACCCAATGCACAGTCTTTACCAACACACACACACACACACACAAGGCTCCCTAGGACTCTGTGCACAGTCTAAGCTAGCAGACATACACACACACAGAAGCACACAATGCTCACTGTGAGTCAGTACACAGCGTTTACCTCTACACACACACACACACACACAGACAGACTTTCAAACACACAACTCAGTGTGACTCAATGCAAAGTCTATAAGAGCACATCAGCCCCCCCACACAGCTCCCTTTGACTCAGTGTATACCGTATAATATCACACACAGACACACTGTGACACAAAGTGCAACTTGTAGGTGAACATACACACACAACTGACTGTGATTAATGCACAGGCTGTACCAGCACACACACACACACACACAGACACACACACACACCTCAGTGTGACTCAATGGTCCGCCTATACCAGAACACACAGACACACACACCCCTCACCCTGATTCAGTGCATAGTCTATACCAGCATGCACACACTGACACAGCACTCTGACTCAATGCACAATCTATAACAACACATACGCACACACACACACCTCAGTGTGACTCAATACACACCATATACTAGCACACACAAACACACACTCACAGATACATGTCTCACTGTGATTCAATGCACAGCCTATATGAGAACACACACACATGCGTCACTGTGACTCAATCAATTGCCTATGCCATCATACACACACACGCCTCACTGTGACTCAATGCAGTCTGTAACACCACACACACACACACAAACTCCAGTGACTCAATGAAATCACATACCACAACACACACTCACATACGCAAACGTGTCAGTGTGACTAAATGCATAGTCTGTAGCCCCCCTCCTACACAGACACACATAGAACTCAGTGACTCAACTCAAAGCCAATATGAGCACACACACACACCTAGCTGATTCAGTGTTCAAGGCATACCAGTGCGCACACACACACACACACACATGCTCACTGTGACTCAATGTACAGTCCATACAAGTACATACAGACACACACCACACACGACAGTGTGACTCAATGCTCAGATTTTAGCAGCACACACACACACATATGGTACTGTGATTCTATGCACAATCTATACCAACACACTCAAGGATACACACACACCTCAGTGGGACTCAATGCACAGCCTAAACAAGAACACACGCATACTAACACGCACACACAAATGGATCACTGTGACTCAATCAATCGCCTATACCAGCACCCACAAACATGTCTCACTGTGACTCAATGCAGTCTGTAGCACAACAGACACACATGCACACACACCAGTGCATCAACAAAAGCCCACCAGCACACACACTCTCGTACACACACACTCACAGCTCACTCTGACTCAATGCACAGTCTATAACACCACACACACACACACATATACACCTTAGTGACTCAATGCAAAGACCAAACGAATACACACACACACACCTTACTGATTCAAGGCTCCACCCATACCAGTGCTCATACACTCCCACAAACTCACACACACTTGCTCACTGTTACTCAATGCACAGTCTATATGAGAATATTAACACACACACAACTTATTGTGACTCAATGCACTGTCTTTACCAGCACACACACAGACACACTCACACATAACACACTGTGACTCAATTCACAGCCTATACACTCACAAGGCTCACTGTGACTGAAGTAAATCTTAGCAACACACACACATGCACACACACACACATACAAGTCCGTGACTCAATGAAAAACCCATACCAGCACACACACACAAACACGTAACTGTGATTCAATGATCAGCCTCCACCAGCACACACACACACACACAAACACACATGGCTCGTTGTGACTCAATGTGCAGTTCATACTAGCACAAACACATGCAACACATCTCACTGTAACTCAATGCTCAGACTGTACTACACAGACACACAACAACAGACACACACATGACACCCTGTGATGCAATGCTCAGCTTTTACCCAAAAACACACACACACACTCATACTTGGCTCACTCTGACTCAATGAACCACCTATACCATCACACACACACACATACACACACACAGCTTAGTGTGACTCAATAAAGACTCTATACAACAAAATACACACACACAGCGCTCACTGTGATTCCATTCACAGTCCATGCCAGTACATACAGACACACAGGACACCCCTCAGTGTGACTCAATGCTCATATTTTACCAGAACACACACACAAACACACACAGCTCACCGTGACTCAGTGCACATCCTAAACTGGCTCACACACATGCACACACTCACACATGGCTCACTGTGACTCAGTGCACAGTCCGTTCCTGTTCAACACACACAATCACAGGTCACCTTGAATCACTGCACAGCCTACACCAGCAAACACACACACACACAGCTCACTGTGACTCAATGCACAGGCTATACCAGCACACACACACACACACACACACATAACACACTGGGACTCAATTCACAGCCTGTATCTGCACACAGACACTCATAAAGCTCACTCTGACACAATGAAGTCTGTGGCAACACAGACATACACACATAGACACACACAAACACACACATACCTCTGTGACTCAATGCAAAGCCCATACCAGTACACACAAACAAACTCCTAACTGTGATTCAATGCTCAGCCTCTACCAGCACACACACACACGCATGGCTCATTGTGACTCAACGTATAGTTCATACAAGCACAAACACATACAAGACATCTCACTGTAAATCAATGTTCAGACTGTACTACACACACACACAACCACACACACACATGGCACACTGTGACACAATGCTTAGCCTCTACCAGAACACACACACACACACAAACATGCACTCATACATGGCTCACTGTGACACAATGAACCACTTATACCATCACTCAAAAACACACTCCCACAAACACACATGGGTTACTGTGACACAGTGCACAGCCTATATGAGCAGACAATCACACAAACACACAAAATTGATCACTGACTCAATGCACAGTCTGTAGTAGCACATACACAACACTCACTGTGAGTCAATGCACTGCCTATACCAGCTCAGACACATATATACGGCTCTGTGACCCAATGCACATCCTATACCATCACACACACACACACACACACACACACAGCTTCATGAGACTCAATACAGACTCTACACCACCAAATACACAAACACACACACACACAGCTCACTGATTCCTTGCACAGGGCATACCACTACATACAGACACACAGCACAGAACTCAGTGTAACTCAATGCTCAGATTTTCCAGCACACACACACAAACACACACATGGCTCACAGTGATGCAGTGCACAGCTGATTCCAGCACACATGTATGCACACACACACACAGATGACTGTCTCAGTGCACATTCCATTCCAGCACCACACACACTGACAGCTAACCTTGAATCAATGCACAGCCTACAGCAGCAAGCACACACACACAGAGCTCACTGTGACCCAATGCAGTCTGTAGCACTACAAACACACACACACACACACACAAAACCCAGTGACTCAATGAAAACCCATACACAACACTCACTCATGTACACAAACAACTCAGTGTGACTCAATTCACAGTCTGTAGCCCCCCACCTAAACAGACACACATACACTTCAGTGACTCAACTCAAAGCCAATATGAGCACACACACAAACACACACACATGCTCACTGTGACTCAATGCACAGTCCATTCAAGTACATAGACACACAGCACACAGGACAGTGTGACTCAATGCTCAGATTTTACCAGCACACACACACACATATGGTATTGTGATTCTATGCACAATCTATACCAAAACACACAAGCATACACACACATCGCAGTGTGACTCAATGCACAGCCCAAACAAGAACACATGCATACTAACACACACACACAAATGGATCACTGTGAATCAATCGCCTATACCAGCACACACAAACACGTCTCACTGTGACTCAATGCAGTCTGTAGCAGTACACACACACACACACCCCAGTGCAACAAAATCCCACCAGCACACACACTCTCATACACACACACTCACGGCTCATTCTGACTCAATGCACAATCTATCGCACCACACACACACACACGTACACCTCAGTGACTCAATGCAAAGACCAAACGAACATACACACACACACATAACTGATTAAATGCTCCTTCTGTACTACTGCACAAACACACAGACACACACAGACCTGCTCACTATGACTCCATGCACAGTGTATACCAGCACACAATCACACACATATAAGAAAATGTGACTCAATTCACAGCCTCTATCAGCACACAGACACTCACCAGGCTCACTGTGACTCAATGAAATCTGTAGCAGCAGACACACACAGACACACACACACACCTCCATGACACAATGCAAAGCTCATACCACCGCACACACATAAACACCTAATTCTGATTCAATGCACAGCCTCTACCAACACACACAAACACACACACAATTACAGACGGCTCATTGTGACTCAATGTACACTTCATAATAGCAGAAACACATGCAACACATCACACTGTAACTGAATGCTCAGACTATACTACACAGACAGACAACAACACACACACAGCACACTGTGACTGAATGCTCACCCTATAGCACAACACACACACACACAAACACGCACTCATACATGGCTCACTGTGACTCAATGAATCACCTATACCATCAGACACAAACACACATGGCCCACTGTGACTCAGTTCACAGCCTATATCAGCAGACAAACACAGAAAAGCACACACGTGGTTCACTGACTAATGCACAATCCGTACTAGCTCATACACAAGGCTCACTGTGAATCAATGCACAGCCTATCCCAGCACAGACACACACACACGGCTTTGTGACTCAATGCACATCCTATACCATCACACACACACACTCACAACTTAGTGTGACTCAATACAGACTCTACACCACCAAGTACACACAAAAACGTACACATACACAATTCATTGTGACCCAAGGCACATTCCATACAACTACCTTCAGACACGAAGCACAAACCTCAGTGTGACTCAACGCTCAGATTATACAAGCACACACACGCAACTCAGTGTGACACAGTGCACCGTCCATATCAACACCACACACACCCTCACAGCTCAACTTGAATCAATGCACAGCCTACACCAGCAGTCACACACACAGACAAAGACAGCTCACTGCGACCCAATGCACAGTCTTTACCAACACACACACACACACACACAAGGCTCCCTAGGACTCTGTGCACAGTCTAAGCTAGCAGACATACACACACACAGAAGCACACAATGCTCACTGTGAGTCAGTACACAGCGTTTACCTCTACACACACACACACACACACACAGACAGACTTTCAAACACACAACTCAGTGTGACTCAATGCAAAGTCTATAAGAGCACATCAGCCCCCCCACACAGCTCCCTTTGACTCAGTGTATACCGTATAATATCACACACAGACACACTGTGACACAAAGTGCAACTTGTAGGTGAACATACACACACAACTGACTGTGATTAATGCACAGGCTGTACCAGCACACACACACACACACAGACACACACACACACCTCAGTGTGACTCAATGGTCCGCCTATACCAGAACACACAGACACACACACCCCTCACCCTGATTCAGTGCATAGTCTATACCAGCATGCACACACTGACACAGCACTCTGACTCAATGCACAATCTATAACAACACATACGCACACACACACACCTCAGTGTGACTCAATACACACCATATACTAGCACACACAAACACACACTCACAGATACATGTCTCACTGTGATTCAATGCACAGCCTATATGAGAACACACACACATGCGTCACTGTGACTCAATCAATTGCCTATGCCATCATACACACACACGCCTCACTGTGACTCAATGCAGTCTGTAACACCACACACACACACACAAACTCCAGTGACTCAATGAAATCACATACCACAACACACACTCACATACACAAACGTGTCAGTGTGACTAAATGCATAGTCTGTAGCCCCCCTCCTACACAGACACACATAGAACTCAGTGACTCAACTCAAAGCCAATATGAGCACACACACACACCTAGCTGATTCAGTGTTCAAGGCATACCAGTGCGCACACACACACACACACACATGCTCACTGTGACTCAATGTACAGTCCATACAAGTACATACAGACACACACCACACACGACAGTGTGACTCAATGCTCAGATTTTAGCAGCACACACACACACATATGGTACTGTGATTCTATGCACAATCTATACCAACACACTCAAGGATACACACACACCTCAGTGGGACTCAATGCACAGCCTAAACAAGAACACACGCATACTAACACGCACACACAAATGGATCACTGTGACTCAATCAATCGCCTATACCAGCACCCACAAACATGTCTCACTGTGACTCAATGCAGTCTGTAGCACAACAGACACACATGCACACACACCAGTGCATCAACAAAAGCCCACCAGCACACACACTCTCGTACACACACACTCACAGCTCACTCTGACTCAATGCACAGTCTATAACACCACACACACACACACATATACACCTTAGTGACTCAATGCAAAGACCAAACGAATACACACACACACACCTTACTGATTCAAGGCTCCACCCATACCAGTGCTCATACACTCCCACAAACTCACACACACTTGCTCACTGTTACTCAATGCACAGTCTATATGAGAATATTAACACACACACAACTTATTGTGACTCAATGCACTGTCTTTACCAGCACACACACAGACACACTCACACATAACACACTGTGACTCAATTCACAGCCTATACACTCACAAGGCTCACTGTGACTGAAGTAAATCTTAGCAACACACACACATGCACACACACACACATACAAGTCCGTGACTCAATGAAAAACCCATACCAGCACACACACACAAACACGTAACTGTGATTCAATGATCAGCCTCCACCAGCACACACACACACACACAAACACACATGGCTCGTTGTGACTCAATGTGCAGTTCATACTAGCACAAACACATGCAACACATCTCACTGTAACTCAATGCTCAGACTGTACTACACAGACACACAACAACAGACACACACATGACACCCTGTGATGCAATGCTCAGCTTTTACCCAAAAACACACACACACACTCATACTTGGCTCACTCTGACTCAATGAACCACCTATACCATCACACACACACACATACACACACACAGCTTAGTGTGACTCAATAAAGACTCTATACAACAAAATACACACACACAGCGCTCACTGTGATTCCATTCACAGTCCATGCCAGTACATACAGACACACAGGACACCCCTCAGTGTGACTCAATGCTCATATTTTACCAGAACACACACACAAACACACACAGCTCACCGTGACTCAGTGCACATCCTAAACTGGCTCACACACATGCACACACTCACACATGGCTCACTGTGACTCAGTGCACAGTCCGTTCCTGTTCAACACACACAATCACAGGTCACCTTGAATCACTGCACAGCCTACACCAGCAAACACACACACACACAGCTCACTGTGACTCAATGCACAGGCTATACCAGCACACACACACACACACACACACATAACACACTGGGACTCAATTCACAGCCTGTATCTGCACACAGACACTCATAAAGCTCACTCTGACACAATGAAGTCTGTGGCAACACAGACATACACACATAGACACACACAAACACACACATACCTCTGTGACTCAATGCAAAGCCCATACCAGTACACACAAACAAACTCCTAACTGTGATTCAATGCTCAGCCTCTACCAGCACACAAACACACGCATGGCTCATTGTGACTCAACGTATAGTTCATACAAGCACAAACACATACAAGACATCTCACTGTAAATCAATGTTCAGACTGTACTACACACACACACAACCACACACACACATGGCACACTGTGACACAATGCTTAGCCTCTACCAGAACACACACACACACACAAACATGCACTCATACATGGCTCACTGTGACACAATGAACCACTTATACCATCACTCAAAAACACACTCCCACAAACACACATGGGTTACTGTGACACAGTGCACAGCCTATATGAGCAGACAATCACACAAAATTGATCACTGACTCAATGCACAGTCTGTAGTAGCACATACACAACACTCACTGTGAGTCAATGCACTGCCTATACCAGCTCAGACACATATATACGGCTCTGTGACCCAATGCACATCCTATACCATCACACACACACACACACACACAGCTTCATGAGACTCAATACAGACTCTACACCACCAAATACACAAACACACACACACACAGCTCACTGATTCCTTGCACAGGCCATACCACTACATACAGACACACAGCACAGAACTCAGTGTAACTCAATGCTCAGATTTTCCAGCACACACACACAAACACACACATGGCTCACAGTGATGCAGTGCACAGCTGATTCCAGCACACATGTATGCACACACACACAGATGACTGTGTCTCAGTGCACATTCCATTCCAGCACCACACACACTGACAGCTAACCTTGAATCAATGCACAGCCTACAGCAGCAAGCACACACACACACAGCTCACTGTGACCCAATGCAGTCCGTAGCACTACAAACACACACACACACACACACAAAACCCAGTGACTCAATGAAAACCCATACACAACACTCACTCATGTACACAAACAACTCAGTGTGACTCAATTCACAGTCTGTAGCCCCCCACCTAAACAGACACACATACACTTCAGTGACTCAACTCAAAGCCAATATGAGCACACACACAAACACACACTCATGCTCACTGTGACTCAATGCACAGTCCATTCAAGTACATAGACACACAGCACACAGGACAGTGTGACTCAATGCTCAGATTTTACCAGCACACACACACACATATGGTATTGTGATTCTATGCACAATCTATACCAAAACACACAAGCATACACACACATCGCAGTGTGACTCAATGCACAGCCCAAACAAGAACACACGCATACTAACACACACACACAAATGGATCACTGTGAATCAATCGCCTATACCAGCACACACAAACACGTCTCACTGTGACTCAATGCAGTCTGTAGCAGTACACACACACACACACCCCAGTGCAACAAAATCCCACCAGCACACACACTCTCATACACACACACTCACGGCTCATTCTGACTCAATGCACAATCTATCGCACCACACACACACACACGTACACCTCAGTGACTCAATGCAAAGACCAAACGAACATACACACACACACATAACTGATTAAATGCTCCTTCTGTACTACTGCACAAACACACAGACACACACAGACCTGCTCACTATGACTCCATGCACAGTGTATACCAGCACACAATCACACACATATAAGAAAATGTGACTCAATTCACAGCCTCTATCAGCACACAGACACTCACCAGGCTCACTGTGACTCAATGAAATCTGTAGCAGCAAACACACACAGACACACACACACACCTCCATGACACAATGCAAAGCTCATACCACCGCACACACATAAACACCTAATTCTGATTCAATGCACAGCCTCTACCAACACACACACACACACACACAATTACAGAGAGCTCATTGTGACTCAATGTACACTTCATAATAGCAGAAACACATGCAACACATCACACTGTAACTGAATGCTCAGACTATACTACACAGACAGACAACAACACACACACAGCACACTGTGACTCAATGCTCACCCTATAGCACAACACACACACACACAAACACGCACTCATACATGGCTCACTGTGACTCAATGAATCACCTATACCATCAGACACAAACACACATGGCCCACTGTGACTCAGTTCACAGCCTATATCAGCAGACAAACACAGAAAAGCACACACGTGGTTCACTGACTAATGCACAATCCGTACTAGCTCATACACAAGGCTCACTGTGAATCAATGCACAGCCTATCCCAGCACAGACACACACACACGGCTTTGTGACTCAATGCACATCCTATACCATCACACACACACACTCACAACTTAGTGTGACTCAATACAGACTCTACACCACCAAGTACACACAAAAACGTACACATACACAATTCATTGTGACCCAAGGCACATTCCATACAACTACCTTCAGACACGAAGCACAAACCTCAGTGTGACTCAACGCTCAGATTATACAAGCACACACACGCAACTCAGTGTGACACAGTGCACCGTCCATATCAACACCACACACACACTCACAGCTCAACTTGAATCAATGCACAGCCTACACCAGCAGTCACACACACAGAAAAAGACAGCTCACTGCGACCCAATGCACAGTCTTTACCAACACACACACACACACACACACACACGGATCCCTGGGACTCTGTGCACAGTCTAAGCTAGCAGACATACACACACACAGAAGCACACAATGCTCACTCTGAGTCAGTACACAGCGTATACCGCTACACACACACACACACACAGACAGACTTTCAAACACACAACTCAGTGTGACTCAATGCAAAGTCTATAAGAGCACATCAGCCCCCCCACACAGCTCCCTTTGACTCAGTGTATACCGTATAATATCACACACAGACACACTGTGACACAAAGTGCAACTTGTAGGTGAACATACACACACAACTGACTGTGATTAATGCACAGGCTGTACCAGCACACACACACACACACAGACACACACACACACACCTCAGTGTGACTCAATGGTCCGCCTATACCAGAACACACAGACACACACACCCCTCACCCTGATTCAGTGCATAGTCTATACCAGCATGCACACACTGACACGGCACTCTGACTCAATGCACAATCTATAACAACACATACGCACACACACACACCTCAGTGTGACTCAATACACACCATATACTAGCACACACAAACACACACTCACAGATACATGTCTCACTGTGATTCAATGCACAGCCTATATGAGAACACACACACATGCGTCACTGTGACTCAATCAATTGCCTATGCCATAATACACACACACGCCTCACTGTGACTAAATGCAGTCTGTAACACCACACACACACACACACACAAACTCCAGTGACTCAATGAAATCACATGCCACAACACACACTCACGTACACAAACGTGTCAGTGTGACTAAATGCATAGTCTGTAGCCCCGCTCCTACACAGACACACATAGCCCTCAGTGACTCAACTCAAAGCCAATATGAGCACACACACACCCCTAGCTGATTCAGTGTTCAAGACATACCAGTGCACACACACACACACACACACACACATGCTCACTGTGACTCAATGTACAGTCCATACAAGTACATACAGACACACACCACACACGACAGTGTGACTCAATGCTCAGATTTTAGCAGCACACACACACACATATGTTACTGTGATTCTATGCACAATCTATACCAACACACTCAAGGATACACACACACCTCAGTGTGACTCAATGCACAGCCTAAACAAGAACACACGCATACTAACACGCACACACAAATGGATCACTGTGACTCAATCAATCGCCTATACCAACACCCACAAACATGTCTCACTGTGACTCAATACAGTCTGTAGCACAACAGACACACATGCTCACACACCAGTGCATCAACAAAAGCCCACCAGCACACACACTCTCGTACACACACACTCACGGCTCACTCTGACTTAATGCACAGTCTATAACACCACACACACACACATATACACCTTAGTGACTCAATGCAAAGACCAAACGAATACACACACACACACCTTACTGATTCAAGGCTCCACCCATACCAGTGCTCATACACTCCCACAAACTCACACACACTTGCTCACTGTTACTCAATGCACAGTCTATATGAGAATATTAACACACACACAACTTATTGTGACTCAATGCACTGTCTTTACCAGCACACACACAGACACACTCACACATAACACACTGTGACTCAATTCACAGCCTATATCAGCACATATACACTCACAAGGCTCACTGTGACTGAATTAAATCTTAGCAACACACACACATGCACACACACACACATACAAGTCCGTGACTCAATGAAAAGCCCATACCAGCACACACACACAAACACGTAACTGTGACTCAATGATCAGCCTCCACCAGCACACACACACACACACAAACACACATGGCTCGTTGTGACTCAATGTACAGTTCATACTAGCACAAACACATGCAACACATCTCACTGTAACTCAATGCTCAGACTGTACTACACAGACACACAACAACAGACACACACATGACACCCTGTGATGCAATGCTCAGCTTTTACCCAAAAACACACACACACACACTCATACTTGGCTCACTCTGACTCAATGAACCACCTATACCAACACACACACACAGCTTAGTGTGACTCAATAAAGACTCTATACAACAAAATACGCAAACACAGCGCTCACTGTGATTCCATTCACAGTCCATGCCAGTACATACAGACACACAGGACACCCCTCAGTGTGACTCAATGCTCGTATTTTACCAGAACACACACACAAACACACACAGCTCACCGTGACTCAGTGCACATCCTAAACTGGCTCACACACATGCACACACTCACACATGGCTCACTGTGACTCAGTGCACAGTCTGTTCCTGTTCAACACACACAATCACAGGTCACCTTGAATCACTGCACAGCCTACACCAGCAAACACACACACACACAGCTCACTGTGACTCAATGCACAGGCTATACCAGCACACACACACACACAAATAACACACTGGGACTCAATTCACAGCCTGTATCTGCACACAGACACTCATAAAGCTCACTCTGACACAATGAAGTCTGTGGCAACACAGACATACACACATAGACACACACAAACACACACATACCTCTGTGACTCAATGCAAAGCCCATACCAGTACACACAAACAAACTCCTAACTGTGATTCAATGCTCAGCCTCTACCAGCACACACACACACGCATGGCTCATTGTGACTCAACGTATAGCTCATACAAGCACAAACACATGCAAAACATCTCACTGTAAATCAATGTTCAGACTGTACTACACACACACACAACCACACACACACATGACACACTGTGACACAATGCTTAGCCGCTACCAGAACACACACACACACAAACATGCACTCATATATGGCTCACTGTGACACAATGAACCACTTATACCATCACTCAAAAACACACTCCCACAAACACACATGGGTTACTGTGACACAGTGCACAGCCTATATGAGCAGACAATCACACAAACACACAAAATTGATCACTGACTCAATGCACAGTCTGTAGTAGCACATACACAACACTCACTGTGAGTCAATGCACTGCCTATACCAGCTCAGACACATATATACGGCTCTGTGACCCAATGCACATCCTATACCATCACACACACACACACACACACAGCTTAATGAGACTCAATACAGACTCTACACCACCAAATACACAAACACACACACACAGCTCACTGATTCCTTGCACAGGCCATACCACTACATACAGCAACACAGCACAGACCTCAGTGTGTCTCAATGCTCAGATTTTCCAGCACACACACACAAAAACACACGGCACACAGTGATGCAGTGCACAGCTGATTCCAGCACACATGTATGCACACACACACACAGATGACTGTGTCTCAGTGCACATTCCATTCCAGCACCACACACACTGACAGCTAACCTTGAATCAATGCACAGCCTACACCAGCAAGCACACACACACGCAGCTCACTGTGACCCCATGCAGTCCGTAGCACTACAAACACACACACACACCCACACAAAACCCAGTGACTCAATGAAAGCCCATACACTACACTCACTCATGTACACAAACATCTCAGTGTGACTCAATTCACAGTCTGTAGCCCCCCACCTACACAGACACACATACACTTCAGTGACTCAACTCAAAGCCAATATGAGCACACACACACACACATCTAGCTGATTCAGGGTTCAAAGCATACCAGTGCATACACACACACACAAACACACACACATGCTCACTGTGACTCAATGCACAGTCCATAAAAGTACATAGACACACACCACACACGACAGTGTGACTCAATGTTCAGATTTTACCAACACACACACACACATATGGTACGGTGATTCTATGCACAATCTATACCAACACACACAAGCATACACACACACCTCAGTGTGACTCAATGCACAGCCTAAACAAGAACACACGCATACTAACACGCACACACAAATGGACCACTGTGAATCAATCGCCTATACCAGCACACACAAACACGTCTCACTGTGACTCAATGCAATCTGTAGCACTACACACACACAAGCACACACTGCAGTGCAACAAAAGCCCACCAGCACACACACTCTCACACACATACACTCACGGCTGACTCTGACTTAATGCACAGTCTATAACACCACACACACACACACATATAAACCTTAGTGACTCAATGCAAAGACCAAACGAACACACACACACACACACATAACTGATTAAAGGCTCCACCCGTACTACTGCAGAAAAACAAAGACACACACAGACCTGCTCACTATGACTCAATGTACAGTGTATACCAGCACACAATCACACACACATAAGAAACTGTGACTCAATTCACAGCCTCTATCAGCACAGAGACACTCACCAGGCTCACTGTGACTCAATGAAGTCTGTAGCAACACACACACACATACCTCCATGACACAATGCAAAGCTCATACCACCACACACACATAAACACCTAATTCTGATTCAAATCACAGCCTCTACCAACACACACACACACACAATTACAGAGGGCTCATTGTGACTCAATGTACACTTCATAATAGCAGAAACACATGCAACACATCACACTGTAACTGAATGCTCAGACTGTACTACACACACAGACAACAACACACACACAGCACACTGTGACTCAATGCTCAGCCTATAGCAGAACACACACACACACACTAACACGCACTCATATATGGCTCACTGTGATTCAATGAATCACCTATACCATCAGACACAAACACACATGGCCCACTGTGACTCAGTTCACAGCCTATATCAGCAGACAAACACAGAAAAGCACACACATGGTTTACTGAATCAATGCACGGTCTGTACTAGCACATAAACAAGGCTCACTGTGAATCAATGCACAGCCTATCCCAGCACAGACACACACACACGGCTTTGTGACTCAATGCACATCCTATACCTATCAGGTATAGGATACCTATCATCCTATCACACACACACTCACAGCTTAGTGTGACTCAATACAGACTCTACACCACCAAGTACACACAAAAACGTACACATACACAATTCATTCTGACCCAAGGCACATTCCATCCAACTACAGACAGACACGAAGCGCACACCTCAGTGTGACTCAACGCTCAGATTATACCAGCATGTACACACACACTCACAGCTCAGTGTGACTCAGTGCACCGTCCATACCAACACCACACACACCCTCACAGCTCAATTTGAATCAATGCACAGTCTACACCAGCAATCACACAAAGACAAAGAAAGCTCACTGTGACCCAATGCACAGTCTTTACCAACACACACACACACACACACACAAGGCTCCCTGTGTCTCAGTGCACAGGCTAAGCTAGCAGACATAAACACACAGAAGCACACAATGCTCACTGTGAGTCAATACACAGCCTATACCTCTACACACACACAAACACATACAGACATTCAAACACACAGCTCAGTGTGACTCAATGCATAGCCTATAAGAACACATGCACCCCCACACACACCTCCCTTTGACTCATTGTATATCTTATAGTCTCACACACACACACAAAACACTGTGACACAAAGTGCAACCTGTAGGTGCACATACACACACAACTGACTGCGATTAATGTACAGGCTGTATCAGCACACACACACACAAACACACACACACACCTCAGTGTGACTCAATGGTCCGCCTATACCAGAACACACAGACACACACACCCCTCACCCTGATTCAGTGCATAGTCTATACCAGCATGCACACACTGACACGGCACTCTGACTCAATGCACAATCTATAACCACACATACTTACACACACACACCTCACTGGTACTCAATACACACCATATACTAGCACACACAAACACACACTCACAGATACATGTCTCACTGTGATTCAATGCACAGCCTATATGAGAACACACACACATGCCTCACTGTGACTCAATCAATTGCCTATGCCATCATAAACACACATGCCTCACTGTGACTCAATGCAGTCTGTAACACCACACACACACCCCCAAACAAACTCCAGTGACTCAATGAAATAACATACCACAACACACACTCACGTACACAAACGTCTCAGTGTGACTAAATACATAGTCTGTAGCCCCCCACCTACACAGACACACATACACCTCAGTGACTCAACTCAAAGCCAATATGAGCACACACACACACCTAGCTGATTCAGTGTTCAAGGCATACCAGTGCACACACACACACAAACACACACACATGCTCACTGTGACTCAATGTACAGTCTATACAAGTACATACAGACACACACCACACACGATAGTGTGACTCAATGCTCAGATTTTACTAGCACACACACACACATATGGTACTGTGATTCTATGCACAATCTATACCAACACACACAAGGATACACACACACCTCAGTGTGATTCAATGCACAGCCAAAACAAAAACACACGCATACTAACACGCACACACAAATGAATCACTGTGACTCAATCAATCGCCTATACCAGCACACACAAACATGTCTCACTGTGACTCAATGCAGTCTGTAGCACAACAGACGCACATGCACACACACCAGTGCATCAACAAAAGCCCACCAGCACACACACTCTCGTACACACACACTCACAGTTCACTCTGACTCAATGCACAGTCTATAACACCACACACACACACACACATATACACCTTAGTGACTCAATGCAACGACCAAACGAACACACACACACACATAACTGATTAAAGGCTCCACCCATACTACTGCAGAAAAACAAAGACACACACAGACCTGCTCACTATGACTCAATGCACAGTGTATACCAGCACACAATCACACACACATAAGAAACTGTGACTCAATTCACAGCCTCTATCAGCACAGAGACACTCACCAGGCTCACTGTGATTCAATGAAGTCTGTAGCAACACACACACACATACCTCCATGACACAATGCAAAGCTCATACCACCACACACACATAAACACCTAATTCTGATTCAATTCACAGCCTCTACCAACACACACACACACACACACAATTACAGACGGCACATTGTGACTCAATGTACACTTCATAATAGCAGAAACTCATGCAACACATCACACTGTAACTGAATGCTCAGACTGTACTACACACACAGACAACAACACACACACGGCACACTGTGACTCAATGCTCACCCTATAGCACAACACACACACACACACAAACACACACTCATATATGGCTCACTGTGACTCAATGTATCACCTATACCATCAGACACAAACACATATGGCCCACTCTGATTCAGTTCACAGCCTATATCAGCAGACAAACACAGAAAAGCACACACATGGTTTACTGAATCAATGCACGGTCTGTACTAGCACATAAACAAGGCTCACTGTGAATCAATGCACAGCCTATCCCAGCACAGACACACACACTGCTTTGTGACTCAATGCACATCCTATACCTATCAGGTATAGGATACGTATCATCCTATCATGCACACACTCACAGCTTAGTGTGACTCAATACAGACTCTACACCACCAAGTACACACAAAAACGTACACATACACAATTCATTCTGACCCAAGGCACATTCCATACAACTACACACAGACACGAAGCACACACCTCAGTGTGACTCAACGCTCAGATTATACCAGCATGTACACACACACTCACAGCTCAGTGTGACTCAGTGCACCGTTCATACCAACAACACACTCACACTCACAGCTCAACTTGAATCAATGCACAGTCTACACCAGCAATCACACAAAGAGAAAGACAGCTCACTGTGACCCAATGCACAGTCTTTACCAACACACACACACACACACAAGGCTCCCTGTGACTCAGTGCACAGGCTAACCTAGCAGACATAAACACACACAGAAGCACACAATGCTCACTGTGAGTCAATACACAGCCTATACCACTACACACACACAAACACATACAGACATTCAAACACACAGCTCAGTGTGACTCAATGCATAGCCTATAAGAACACATGCACCCCCACACACACACCTCCCTTTGACTCATTGTATGCCGTATAATATCACACACACACACAAAACACTGTGACACAAAGTGCAACCTGTAGGTGCACATACACACACAACTGACTGCGATTAATGCACAGGCTGTACCAGCACACACACACACACAGACACACTCACACACCTCAGTGTGACTCAATGGTCCGCCTATACCAGAACACACAGACACACACACCCCTCACTCTGATTCAGTGCATAGTCTATACCAGAATGCACACACTGACATGGCACTCTGACTCAATGCACAATCTATAAGAACACACACGCACACACACACACACCTCAGTGTGACTCAATACACACCCTATACTAGCACACACAAACACACACTCACAGATACAGGGCTCACTGTGATTCAATGCACAGCCTATATGAGAACACACACACATGCCTCACTGTGACTCAATCAATTGCCTATACCATCATACACACACACGCCTCACTGTGACTCAATGCAGTCTGTAGCACCACACACACACACACACACACCAGGGACTCAATGAAAGCCTAGCAGCACACACACTCACATACACACACACACCCCGCTCACTGTGATTAAATGCACAGTCTGTGGTACCACGACAGAAACACAAATACACCTCAGTAGCTCAATAGATAGCCCATAGGAGCACACACACCCACACACACCTAACTGATTCAATGCTCCACCCATACCAATGCTCATACACTCCCACAAACTCATACATACTTGCTCACTGTTACTCAATGCAGTCTATATGAGAATATTAACACACACACAACTTATTGTGACTCAATGCACTGTCTTTACCAGCACACACACAGACACACTCACACATAACACACTGTGACTCAATTCACAGCCTATATCAGCACATATACACTCACAAGGCTCACTGTGACTGAACCAGATCTTAACAACACACACACATGCACACACACACACATACAAGTCCGTGACTCAATGAAAAGCCCATACCAGCACACACACACAAACACGTAACTGTGATTCAACGATCAGCCTCCACCAGCACACACACACAAACACACATGCCTTGTTGTGACTCAATGTACAGTTCATACTAGCACAAACACATGCAACACATCTCACTGTAACTCAATGCTCAGACTGTACTACACAGACACACAACAAGAGGCACACACGACACCCTGTGATGCAATGCTCAGCTTTTACCCAAAAACACACACACACACACTCATACTTGGCTCACTCTGACTCAATGAACCACCTATACCATCACACACACACACATACACACACACAGCTTTGTGTGACTCAATAAAGACTCTATACAACAAAATACACACACACAGCGCTCACTGTGATTCCATTCACAGTCCATGCCAGTACATACAGACACACAGGACACCCCTCAGTGTGACTCAATGCTCATATTTTACCAGAACACACACACAAACACACACAGCTCACCGTGACTCAGTGCACATCCTAAACTGGCTCACACACATGCACACACTCACACATGGCTCACTGTGACTCAGTGCACAGTCCATTCCTGTTCAACACACACAATCACAGGTCACCTTGAATCACTGCACAGCCTACACCTGCAAACACACACACACACAGCTCACTGTGACTCAATGCACAGGTTATACCAGCACACCCACACACACACACACGTAACACACTGGGACTCAATTCACAGCCTGTATCTGCACACAGAAACTCATAAAGCTCACTCTGACACAATGAAGTCTGTGGCAACACAGACATACACACATAGACACACACAAACACACACATACCTCTGTGACTCAATGCAAAGCCCATACCAGTACACACTAACAAACTCCTAACTGTGATTCTTTTCTCAGCATCTACCAGCACACACACACACGCATGGCTCATTGTGACTCAACGTATAGCTCATACAAGCACAAACACATGCAAAACATCTCACTGTAAATCAATGTTCAGACTGTACTACACACACACACAACCACACACACACGACACACTGTGACACAATGCTTAGCCTCTACCAGAACACACACACACACAAACATGCACTCATACATGGCTCACTGTGACACAATGAACCACTTATACCATCACTCAAAAACACACTCCCACAAACACACATGGGTTACTGTGACACAGTGCACAGCCTATATGAGCAGACAATCACACAAACACACAAAATTGATCACTGACTCAATGCACAGTCTGTAGTAGCACATACACAACACTCACTGTGAGTCAATGCACTGCCTATACCAGCTCAGACACATATATACGGCTCTGTGACCCAATGCACATCCTATACCATCACACACACACACACACAGCTTAATGAGACTCAATACAGACTCTACACCACCAAATACACAAACACACACACACAGCTCACTGATTCCTTGCACAGGCCATACCACTACATACAGACACACAGCACAGACCTCAGTGTGACTCAATGCTCAGATTTTCCAGCACACACACACGGCTCACAGTGATGCAGTGCACAGCTGATTCCAGCACACATGTATGCACACACACACAGATGACTGTGTCTCAGTGCACATTCCATTCCAGCACCACACACACTGACAGCTAACCTTGAATCAATGCACAGCCTACACCAGCAAGCACACACACACACAGCTCACTGTGACCCCATGCAGTCCGTAGCACTACAAACACACACACACACAAAACACAGTGACTCAATGAAAGCCCATACACAACACTCACTCATGTACACAAACATCTCAGTGTGACTCAATTCAGAGTCTGTAGCCCCGCTCCTACACAGACACACATACACTTCAGTGACTCAACTCAAAGCCAATATGAGCACACACAAACACACACGTAGCTGATTCAGGGTTCAAAGCATACCAGTGCACACACACAAACACACACACATGCTCACTGTGACTCAATGCACAGTCCATACAAGTACATAGACACACACCACACACGACAGTGTGACTCAATGCTCAGATTTTACCAGCACACACACACACATATGGTACTGTGATTCTATGCACAAACTATACCAACACACACAAGCATACACATACACCTCAGTGTGACTCAATGCATAGCCTAAACAAGAACACACGCATACTAACAGGCAAACACAAATGGATCACTGTGAATCAATCGTCTATACCAGCACACACAAACACGTCTCACTGTGACTCAATGCAATCTGTAGCACTACACACACACAAGCACACACCGCAGTGCAACAAAACACACCAGCACACACACTCTCGTACACACACACTCACGGCTCACTCTGACTCAATGCACAGTCTATAACACCACACACACACACACACACACACATATACACCTTAATGACTCAATGCAAAGACCAAACGAACACACACAGACACACATAACTGATTAAAGGCTCCACCCATACTACTGCAGAAAAACAAAGACACACACAGACCTGCAAACTATGACTCAATGCACAGTGTATAGCAGCACACAATCACACACACATAAGAAACTGTGACTCAATTCACAGCCTCTATCAACACAGAGATACACATCAGGCTCACTGTGACTCAATGAAGTCTGTTGAAACACACACACATACCTCCATGACACAATGCAAAGCTTATACCACCACACACACATAAACACCTAATTCTGATTCAAATCACAGCCTCTACCAACACACACACACACAATTACAGAGGGCTCATTGTGAGTCAATGTACACTTCATAATAGCAGAAACACATGCAACACATCGCACTGTAACTGAATGCTCAGACTGTACTACACACACAGACAACAACGCACACATGGCACACTGTGACTCAATGCTCAGCCAATAGGAGAACACACACACACACAAACACGCACTCATATATGGCTCACTGTGATTCAATGAATCACCTATACCATCAGACACAAACACACATGGCCCACTGTGACTCAGTTCACAGCCTATATCAGCAGACAAACACAGAAAAGCACACACATGGTTTACTGAATCAATGCACGGTCTGTACTAGCACATAAACAAGGCTCACTGTGAATCAATGCACAACCTATCCCAACACAGACACACACACACTGCTTTCTGACTCAATGCACATCCTATACCTATCAGGTATAGGATACCTATCATCCTATCACACACACACTCACAGCTTAGTGTGACTCAATACAGTCTCTACACCACCAAGTACACACAAAAACGTACACATACACAATTCATTCTGACCCAAGGCACATTCCATACCACTACATACAGACACGAAGCGCACACCTCAGTGTGACTCAATGCTCAGATTATACCAGCATGTACACACACACTCACAGCTCAGTGTGACTCAATGCACCAACCATACCAACACCACACACACACTCACAGCTCATCTTGAATCAATGCACAGTCTACACCAACAATCACACAAAGACAAAGACAGCTCACTGCGACCCAATGCACAGTCTTTACCAACACACACAAACACACACACACACAAGGCTCCCTGTGACTCAGTGCACAGACTAAGCTAGCAGACATAAACACACAGAAGCACACAATGCTCACTGTGAGTCGATACACAGCCTATACCTCTACACACACACAAACACATACAGACATTCAAACACACAGCTCAGAGTGACTCAATGCATAGCCTATAAGAACACATGCACCCCCCCACACACACCTCCCTTTGACTCATTGTATTCCGTATAATATCACACACACACACAAAACACTGTGACACAAATTGCAACCTGTAGGTGCACATACACACACAACTGACTGCGATTAATGCACAGGCTGTATCAGCACACACACACACAAACACACACACACACCTCAGTGTGACTCAATGGTCCGCCTATACCAGAACACACAGACACACACACCCCTCACTCTGATTCAGTGCATAGTCTATACCAGAATGCACACACTGACATGGCACTCTGACTCAATGCACAATCTATAAGAACACACACGCACACACACACACCTCAGTGTGACTCAATACACACCCTATACTAGCACACACAAACACACACTCACAGATACAGGGCTCACTGTGATTCAATGCACAGCCTATATGAGAACACACACACATGCCTCACTGTGACTCAATCAATTGCCTATACCATCATACACACACACGCCTCACTGTGACTCAATGCAGTCTGTAGCACCACACACACACACACACACACACACACCAGGGACTCAATGAAATCCTAGCAGCACACACACTCACATACACACACACACCCCGCTCACTGTGATTAAATGCACAGTCTGTGGTACCACGACAGAAACACAAATACACCTCAGTAGCTCAATAGATAGCCCATAGGAGCACACACACACACACACACACCTAACTGATTCAATGCTCCACCCATACCAGTGCTCATACACTCCCACAATCTCACACACACTTGCTCACTGTGACTCAATGCACAGTCTATATGAGAATATTAACACACACACAACTTATTGTGACTCAATGCACTGTCTTTACCAGCACACACACAGACACACTCACACATAACACACTGTGACTCAATTCACAGCCTATATCAGCACATATACACTCACAAGGCTCACTGTGACTGAATTAAACTTAGCAACACAAACACATGCACACACACACACACATACAAGTCCGTGACTCAATGAAAAGCCCATACCAGCACACACACACAAACACGTAACTGTGATTCAATGATCAGCCTCCACCAGCACACACACACACACACAAACATACATGGCTTGTTGTGACTCAATGTACAGTTCATACTAGCACAAACACATGCAACACATCTCACTGTAACTCAATGCTCAGACTGTACTACACAGACACACAACAGACACACACATGACACCCTGTGATGCAATGCTCAGCTTTTACCCCAAATCACACACACACACACACATACTTGGCTCACTCTGACTCAATGAACCACCTATACCATCACACACACACATACACACACACAGCTTAGTGTGACTCAATAAAGACTCTATACAACAAATTACACACACACAGCACTCACTGTGATTCCATTCACAGTCCATGCCAGTACATACAGACACACAGGACACCCCTCAGTGTGACTCAATGCTCATATTTTACCAGAACACACACACAAACACACACAGCTCACTGTGACTCAGTGCACATCCTAAACTGGCTCACACACATGCACACACTCACACATGGCTCACTGTGACTCAGTGCACAGTCCGTTCCTGTTCAACACACACAATCACAGGTCACCTTGAATCACTGCACAGCTTACACCAGCAAACACATACACACACAGCTCACTGTGACTCAATGCACAGGCTATACCAGCACACACACACACGCTCACATAACACATTGGGACTCAATTCACAGCCTGTATCTGCACACAGACACTCATAAAGCTCACTCTGACACAATGAAGTCTGTGGCAACACAGACATACACACATAGACACACACAAACACACACATACCTCTGTGACTCAATGTAAAGCCCATACCAGTACACACAAACAAACTCCTAACTGTGATTCAATGCTCAGCCTCTACCAGCACACACACACACGCATGGCTCATTGTGACTCAACGTATAGCTCATACAAGCACAAACACATGCAAAACATCTCACTGTAAATCAATGTTCAGACTGTACTACACACCCACACAACCACACACACACATGACACACTGTGACACAATGCTTAGCCTCTACCAGAACACACACACACACAAACATGCACTCATACATGGCTCACTGTGACACAATGAACCACTTATACCATCACTCAAAAACACACTCCCACAAACACACATGGGTTACTGTGACACAGTGCACAGCCTATATGAGCAGACAATCACACAAACACACAAAATTGATCACTGACTCAATGCACAGTCTGTAGTAGCACATACACAACACTCACTGTGAGTCAATGCACTGCCTATACCAGCTCAGACACATATATACGGCTCTGTGACCCAATGCACATCCTATACCATCACACACACACACACACAGCTTAATGAGACTCAATACAGACTCTACACCACCAAATACACAAACACACACACACAGCTCACTGATTCCTTGCACAGGCCATACCACTACATACAGACACACAGCACAGACCTCAGTGTGACTCAATGCTCAGATTTTCCAGCACACACACACGGCTCACAGTGATGCAGTGCACAGCTGATTCCAGCACACATGTATGCACACACACACAGATGACTGTGTCTCAGTGCACATTCCATTCCAGCACCACACACACTGACAGCTAACCTTGAATCAATGCACAGCCTACACCAGCAAGCACACACACACACAGCTCACTGTGACCCCATGCAGTCCGTAGCACTACAAACACACACACACACACACACAAAACACAGTGACTCAATGAAAGCCCATACACAACACTCACTCATGTACACAAACATCTCAGTGTGACTCAATTCACAGTCTGTAGCCCCCCACCTACACAGACACACATACACTTCAGTGACTCAACTCAAAGCCAATATGAGCACACACACACACACCTAGCTGATTCAGGGTTCAAAGCATACCAGTGCACACACGCACACACAAACACACACACATTCTCACTGTGACTCAATGCACAGTCCATACAAGTACATAGACACACACCACACACGACAGTGTGAGTCAATTCTCAGATTTTACCAGCACACACACACACATATGGTACTGTGATTCTGTGCACAATCTATTCCAACACACAAAAGCATACACACACACCTCAGTGTGACTCAATGCACAGCCTAAACAAGAACACACGCATACTAACACGCACACACAAATGGATCACTGTGACTCAATCGCCTATACCAGCACACACAAACACATCTCACTGTGACTCAATGCAATCTGTAGCACTACACACACACAAGCACACACCGCAGTGCAACAAAAACACACCAGCACACACACTCTCGTACACACACATTCACGGCTCACTCTAACTCAATGCACAGTCTATAACACCACACACACACACATATACACCTTAGTGACTCAATGCAAAGACCAAACGAACACACACACACACATAACTGATTAAAGGCTCCACCCGTACTACTGCAGAAAAACAAAGACACACACAGACCTGCTCACTATAACTCAATGCACAGTGTATACCAGCACACAGTCACACACACATAAGAAACTGTGACTCAATTCACAGCCTCTATCAGCACAGAGACACTCACCAGGCTCACTGTGACTCAATGAAGTCTGTAGCAACACACACACACATACCTCCATGACACAATGCAAAGCTCATACCACCACACACACATAAACACCTAATTCTGATTCAATTCACAGCCTCTACCAACACACACACACACACACACACAATTACAGAGGGCTCATTGTGACTCAATGTACACTTCATAATAGCAGAAACACATGCAACACATCACACTGTAACTGAATGCTCAGACTGTACTACACACACAGACAACAACACACACATGGCACACTGTGACTCAATGCTCAGCCTAAAGCAGAACACACACACACACACAAACACACACTCATATATGGCTCACTGTGATTCAATGAATCACCTATACCATCAGACACAAACACACATGGCCCACTGTGACTCAGTTCACAGCCTATATCAGCAGACAAACACAGAAAAGCACACACATGGTTTACTGAATCAATGCACGGTCTGTACTAGCACATAAACAAGGCTCACTGTGAATCAATGCACAGCCTATCCCAGCACAGACACACACACGGCTTTGTGACTCAATGCACATCCTATACCTATCAGGTATAGGATACCTATCATCCTATCACACACACACTCACAGCTTAGTGTGACTCAATACAGACTCTACACCACCAAGTACACACAAAAACGTACACATACACAATTCATTCTGACCCAAGGCACATTCCGTACAACTACATACAGACACGAAGCACACACCTCAGTGTGACTCAATGCTCAGATTATACCAGCATGTACACACACACTCACAGCTCAGTGTGACTCAGTGCACCGTCCATACCAACACCACACACACACTCACAGCTCAACTTGAATCAATGCACAGTCTACACCAGCAATCACACAAAGACAAAGACAGCTCACTGTGACCTTATGCACAGTCTTTACCAACACACACACACTCACACACACACACAAGTCTCCCTGTGACTCTGTGCACAGGCTAAGCTAGCAGACATAAACACACACAGAAGCACACAATGCTCACTGTGAGTCAATACACAGCCTATACCTCTACACAAACACAAACACATACAGACCTTCAAACACACAGCTCAGTGTGACTCAATGCATAGCCTATAAGAACACATGCACCCCCCACACACACACCTCCCTTTGACTCATTGTATACCGTATTATATCACACACAAAACACTGTGACACAAAGTGCAACCTGTAGGTGCACATACACACACAACTGACTGCGATTAATGCACAGGCTGTATCAGCATACACACAGACAAACACACACACACACCTCAGTGTCACTCAATGGTCCGCCTATACCAGAACACACAGACACACACACTCCTCACTCTGATTCAGTGCATAGTCTATACCAGAATGCACACACTGACATGGCACTCTGACTCAATGCACAATCTATAACAACACACACGCACACACACACACACCTCAGTGTGACTCAATACACACCCTATACTAGCACACACAAACACACACTCACAGATACAGGGCTCACTGTGATTCAATGCACAGCCTATATGAGAACACACACACATGCCTCACTGTGACTCAATCAATTGCCTATACCATCATACACACACACGCCTCACTGTGACTCAATGCAGTCTGTAGCACCACACACACACACACACACACCAGGGACTCAATGAAAGCCTACCAGCACACACACTCACATACACACACACACCCCGCTCACTATGATTAAATGCACAGTCTGTGGTAAAATGACAGAAACACAAATACACCTCAGTAGCTCAATAGATAGCCCATAGGAGCACACAGACACACACACACCTGATTCAATGCTCCACCCATACCAGTGCTCATACACTCCCACAAACTCACACATACTTGCTCACTGTTACTCAATGCACAGTCTATATGAGAATATTAACACACACACAACTTATTGTGACTCAATGCACTGTCTTTACCAGCACACACACAGACACACTCACACATAACACACTGTGACTCAATTCACAGCCTATATCAGCACATATACACTCACAAGGCTCACTGTGACTGAATTAAATCTTAGCAACACACACACATGTACACACACAAACATACAAGTCCGTGACTCAATGAAAAGCCCATACCAGCACACACACACAAATACGTAACTGTGATTCAATGATCAGCCTCCACCAGCCCACACACACCCACACAAACTCCAGTGACTCAATGAAATAACATACCACAACACACACTCACCTACACAAACATCTCAGTGTGACTAAATACATAGTCCGTAGCCACCCACCTACACAGACACACATACACCTCAGTGACTCAACTCAAAGCCAATATGAGCACACACACACACCTAGCTTATTCAGTGTTCAAGTCATACCAGTGCACACACACACACAAACACACACACATGCTCACTGTGACTCAATGTACAGTCCATACAAGTACATACAGACACACACCACACACGACAGTGTGACTCAATGCTCAGATTTTACCAGCACACACACACACATATGGTACTGTGATTCTATGCACAATGTATACCAACACACAGAAGCATACACACACACCTCAGTGTGACTCAATGCACAGCCTAAACAAGAACACACGCATACTAACACGCACACACAAATGAATCACTGTGACTCAATCAATCGCCTATACCAGCACACACAAACATGTCTCACTGTGACTCAATGCAGTCTGTAGCACAACAGACACACATGCACACACACCAGTGCATCAACAAAAGCCCACCAGCACACACACTCTCATACCCACACACTCACAGCTCACTCTGACTCAATGCACAGTCTATAACACCACACACACACACACATATACACCTTAGTGACTCAATGCAAAGACCAAACGAACACACACACACACACATAACTGATTAAAGGCTCCACCCATACTACTGCAGATAAACAAAGACACACACAGACCTGCTCACTATGACTCAATGCACAGTGTATACCAGCACACAATCACACACACATAAGAAACTGTGACTCAATTCACAGCCTCTATCAGCACAGAGACACTCACCAGGCTCACTGTGATTCAATGAAGTCTGTAGCAACACACACACACATACCTCCATGACACAATGCAAAGCTCATACCACCACACACACATAAACACCTAATTCTGATTCAATTCACAGCCTCTACCAACACACACACACACACACACACAATTACAGAGGGCTCATTGTGACTCAATGTACACTTCATAATAGCAGAAACACATGCAACACATCACACTGTAACTGAATGCTCAGACTGTACTACACACACAGACAACACACACACGGCACACTGTGACTCAATGCTCACACTATAGCACAACACACACACACACACAAACACGCACTCATATATGGCTCACTGTGACTCAATGAATCACCTATACCATCAGACACAAACACACATGGCCCACTCTGACTCAGTTCACAGCCTATATCAGCAGACAAACACAGAAAAGCACACACATGGTTTACTGAATCAATGCACGGTCTGTACTAGCACATAAACAAGGCTCACTGTGAATCAATGCACAGCCTATCCCAGCACAGACACACACACACGGCTTTGTGACTCAATGCACATCCTCTATCTATCAGGTATAGGATACGTATCATTGTTGGGAGCCAAGAAGTTTTCGCCATTAGAAGATGGCCGACACCCTGCTTCTCTTCCTGATTTATGAGATAGAAGTTCACGCCTAAAATGAAAGCCCGCGCACGCAGCACCAATGATGATTAGCCAAGCACTTCCCTCATTCTGAATCCCGCCCCCCTTTCTCTGCAGTGTATAAATACAGCTACCGCAGCAATAAAAGTTTGAGGCTTGATCAGGATTCTGTCTTGTCTCCATTCTTTCGCGTCTCCTGCCCTTCCCCCTTTTTTCAACCCCCACAGGTTCCTCCTCAGACTCACAAGGATTTGTCCTGCTGGTCGGGACTCCCGGGCACGCCCGGGGCCGTACACAATTGGCGCCCAACGTGGGGCCTGAGGAACGGATCCTGACGGAGGTAGCACGCTTACGAACGCCTGGCCACGCACCCACTGAGCCGCCGCGAGACTTTCTCGAAAGTGCAGCTTGATTAGGTCCCCGGAGGACTGGCCGCCCTTCGGCAGTCGTGACCTGAGGATAAGGTAAGCGGAGCTATAAATATGGGACAGGAATTGAGTTCCCATGAACTCTTTCTTCAGGGGATCGAGGATTCCCTCAAGATGCGGAAGATTAAGGCTAGAAAAAAAGATTTGCGTGAATTTTTTATGTTCTTGTCTGATGTTTGCCCATGGTTCCCACAGGAAGGGACAATAGATAAAAAATGCTGGAATCATGTAGGAAATTGTTTAAATGATTATTATCAAACCTTTGGGCCTTCTAAAGTGCCTGTGACTGCATTTTCATATTGGAATTTAATTAGGGAGATTCTCATGGGTCATTTTTTTGACCCCGATGTCCAAAAGGTTGTAGAGACCGGGGAAACAATTCTTAAAGCAGCCTCTCGTCTCCATTCAGCTTGTCCATCCGTTACCATTGATATGGGTTCAAATGAAGAGTTCCCAAAAATTCCAGAAACCGGTCATCATTATCCCACAGATGATAAAGTTATCCCGAAGATTTATCCTTCCCTTACTGCTATTAAGGGTGATTCCAATGATGACCAGCTTTCCCCCCAAGATCAGGAAACTCTCGATGAGCAGGCTGCTCGTTATCATTGCAATGATGATTCCTGGGGATTCCCCCTTTTGAAGCCTCCACCATCTTATAATACTCCTCATCAGATGCCTGCCTTTAGCGCCCCTGCTCCCATTGCCCCCCTGATTGATCCCCTTCGACAGGCTAAGATGGCCTTAACCCAGGAAATTTCCTCTTTGAGAGATGTTTTACAACAAAAACGGGAATGCTTGGATCTCCTAAAGGAGCTTAAGGCCCTTGAGGTGGAGCTTACTTCTTTTAATGTCTCGAACGGTCCCAATAAACCCCCGCTTCGACAAAAACCAGGATCCATTAAGTTAGCCTTCCCTGTTACTCGCAGTCAAAATTTACCCACTCAAGGTGAAATTCAAGCTGAAGATAGTGAGGAAGGGGAAGAGGAAGAGGGAGAAGAATCTCCTGAACCTGATGAGGGACCAGATATTCATAATTCTTCTGGGGGCGGCCCTTTTGAACATAAATATCACCGCCTCAATTTAAAACATATAAAAGATTTAAAATCTGCTGTCAATAATTATGGGCCCACAGCCCCTTATACATTGGCAATCTTGGAGGGATTAAGCGATCGCTGGCTGACCCCAAATGATTGGCTTACCCTGGCTCGGGTCACCCTTTCTGGGGGAGATTTTGTTTTATGGCGCACTGAATTTGCAGAAAATTGTAGAGAAACTGCCCAAAGAAATGCTGAAAACAGAACTTCCCGATCATGGACCCGAGATAAATTACTTGGCCGTCCCCCCTATGAATCCAATGAGTCTCAGGCTGCTTTTCCCCCTGGTTTGTTGGCTCAAATACAAAATGCTGGCCTTAAGGCCTGGCGCCGTCTTCCGCCTAAGGGTTCGCCCACAACTTCCTTGGCAAAAATTCGCCAGGGACCAGAAGAACCTTATTGTGAGTTTATTAGCCGCCTCACGGACGCCGCCGAGCGTGTAGTGGGTGATAGTGAAACTGATAATGCCTTTGTTAAACATTTAGCTTATGAAAATGCCAATCCGGCCTGCCAAGCTGCCCTTCGGGCTCATCGTGGTGGTAGCCTGGCTGATTACATTAAGTTGTGCTCCGGAATTGGTCCCTCCCATTCTGTTGGTCTTGCGATTGGAGCTGCTCTAAAAGATTTTATTAAAGATACATCCGTCCTAGATAAACAACAAAAAACTTGCTATAATTGCAAACAACCTGGACATTTTGCCTGGGATTGTTCATTACATAGACAAGGACAGTCATTAAAGGCTAACCCACAACAACCCCGATATCAATCCCGGGCTCCTCCCACCACCGTTTGCCCTCGTTGTAAAAGAGGCAAACATTGGTCTTCAGAATGTTTTTCAAAAACGGATATAAATGGCCAATTGCTCCCCAAAAAACAGGGAAACTTTTCACGGGGCCAGCCCCTGGCCCCTTCCTTGGAACCAAACCAAGGGGCAATTCGGTTTGTTCCTCAAAAATCTGGACAAGTTCCCTGCACCCGGATGTTGGCTCCCTCTGTCGAGCCACACCCGGAAGCGCAGGATTGGACCTCTGTGCCTCCACCGACTCAATATTAGTCCCAGAACAAGGAGTACAACCAATTCCCACAGAAGTTTATGGCCCCCTGCCCCCAAATACTTTTGGTTTAATTTTAGGAAGAGGTAGTTCCGCTTTGGCTGGCCTCCAAATTATACCTGGTGTTATTGATAATGATTATTCAGGTCAAATTACCCTTTTGGCATCTGCTTTACAAGGCCCTATATCAATCCCTAAAGGTCAAAGGATAGCACAGTTAGTATTGTTGCCCCTAAATTCTTTAAATAAGAGCCATACTAATTGTCCTAGAGCAGATGCTGCTTTTGGCTCCTCAGATGTTTATTGGGTCCAACAAATTACTCCTGAAAGGCCACTCCTAACCCTGTGGTCAGATGGAAAGAAATTTGAGGGTTTAGTCGATACAGGAGCCGATGCAACAGTTATTTCCGAAAAATATTGGCCCTCCTCTTGGCCTTGTACAGTGTCTATAACTCATTTACAAGGCATAGGACATTCTACCAATCCTAAACGGAGCTCTAAAGTTCTTACATGGATAGATACTGAAGGTAATACTGGACAGGTACAACCTTATATTTTGCCACATATCCCGTTGAATCTTTGGGGACGTGACATCCTGTCACAATTAAAGTTAATCATGGACAGCCCCAATGAGGTGGTGACCCAACTAATGCTAAACCAAGGGTTTCTACCAGGCTTAGGCTTAGGAAAAAATAATCAGGGTATTACACGACCTATTTCCCTGGCATCTAACATAAATCGCCAGGGCCTAGGCAGTTCGCCTTTTTCTTAGCGGCCATTGACCTTCCTGTGCCCCATGCGGACAAAATACGATGGAAAACTAATGATCCCGTTTGGGTGGACCAATGGTCTCTAACAGAAGAAAAACTTACAGCTGCCACAAAGTTAGTGCAGGAACAATTGGCCGCTGGACATTTAGAAGCCACTACTTCGCCATGGAATACCCCTATATTTGTGATAAAAAAGAGATCTGGCTCATGGCGACTTCTCCAAGATCTTAGGGAAATTAATAAAACAATGTTTACTATGGGAGCTTTACAGCCTGGCTTGCCTTCTCCTATTGCCATTCCAGCTGGCTATTTTAAAATCATTATTGATCTTAAAGATTGCTTTTTTACTATCCCTCTCCATCCTCAGGATAGAGAGCGTTTTGCATTTAGTCTCCCAGTAATTAATTTTAAAGGCCCAATGCCACGTTCTCAATGGAAGGTCCTCCCGCAGGGTATGGCCAATAGCCCCACCTTATGTCAAAAATTTGTTGCACAAGCTGTAGACCCTCTTAGGGCTCGTTGGCCTGGTATCTATATCATTCATTATATGGATGATATTCTTTTGGCTGGAAAATCAACTGATGAACCCCTTAAGTGTTATCAAGATTTAAAAGATAATCTTGCTTCCTCTGGCTTTCAAATTGCTTCAAATAAGGTACAATTAAAAGATCCATACTATTATCTTGGTTTTGAATTAAACAAAAAAATAATTACCTCTCAAAAGATACACATACAAGTATCACATTTGCAAACCCCCAATGATTTTCAAAAATTTTTGGGAGATATTAATTGGCTACGACCGTATCTTAAACTTACTACGGGAGAGTTAAAACCCTTATTCGAGATTTTACAAGGGCCATCAGATCCCTTGTCACCCCGTAGGCTGACTAAGGAGGCTAAAAATTCTCTTCAATTAGTAGAAAAGGCCATTAGATGTCAACAGATTACCTTTTTAGATTATGGTCGTCCCTTTAGTTTGATTATTTGTGCCACTGCACATACACCCACTGGAGTCCTATGGCAAGATCATCCCCTCTTGTGGATACATTTGTCCGTATCTCCTAATAAAGTGCTTAAGACCTACCCTTCTTTAGTAGCACAGGTTCTTACTTTGGGCAGAGAAAAAAGCCGTCAATTTTTTGGCAGAGATCCTGATCATTTGATTCTCCCCTATACCAAAGAAGAGCTTAGTTGGTTATTACAAACTGATGATAAATGGTTTGTTTCCTTATCCTCCTTTCAGGGTAATATTGATAATCATTATCCACCTGATAAGCTCCTTCAGTTTGCTAGAAAACATCTGTTTATATTTCCCAAAATCACTTCTGCTGTTCCTCTGGGAGATGCTGCCCTAGTATTCACTGATGGATCATCATCCGGTGTTGCTGTATTTGTTATAAATAATCAGCCCTATAGGGTACAGTCCCCCTTTTTATCAGCACAACTTGTTGAGCTTTTTGCCATTCTTCAGGTTTTTGAGATGTTACAGAATATCCCCTTTAATTTATATACGGACAGCTCGTATATAGCTTTGTCCGTCCCCCTTTTAGAAACTGTTCCATATATTAAACCCTCTTCCAATGCTGTTCCCCTTTTTCAACAACTTCAAAGTCTTATACTTCGAAGACAAGCGCCTTTTTTTATTGATCATCTTAGGGCTCATACAGATCTTCCTGGACCCCTCTCTCAGGGCAATGATTTAGCTGATAAAAATGCCCGCCTGATGTGCACCGTAACCTCTGATTCTGTTTCTCAAGCTACTCAATTTCATCAGCTACATCATGTTAATGCACATACTCTTCGCTTAATGTTTAAGCTTACTCGAGAACAATCAAGACAAATTGTAAAAAATTGTCCAGGGTGCGTTACATTTTTACCTCTTCCACATCTTGGGGTAAACCCAAGAGGTCTATTACCTAATGAAATCTGGCAGATGGATGTTACCCATCTTGCTGAATTTGGAAAATTAAAATTTATTCATGTGTCCATTGATACCTTTAGCGGCTTTATATATGCCTCCCTTCAGGGAGGAGAAGCCACAAAAAACATTATTTCACATGTGCTCCAATGTTTTACAGTTTTAGGCAAGACTCAAATAATTAAAACAGATAATGGGCCTGGGTATACCTCCCAGGCTTTCCAAGATTTTTGCACCCGGCTTCAAATAAAACATCTTACGGGAATTCCATATAACCCCCAGGGTCAAGGCATAGTAGAAAGAGCCCATCAAACCCTTAAAAATACCATTTCCAAGCTTAAAAATAATGATTTAACTGCTACAAAAAATTCCCCAAAAAATATTCTTAGTCATGCCCTGTTTGTAATTAATTTTTTACAATTAGATAATAATGGTAGATCTGCCACCGATCGCCTTTGGCATCAAGAAACTAAAAATCAATATGCACAAGTTATGTGGAAAGACCCTTTGACCTTTAAATGGCATGGACCCGATCCACTCCTCATCTGGGGGAGGGGATCCGCATGTGTATATAATACCAAAGAAGGTGGAGCACGCTGGTTGCCTGAGCGCCTTATTAAACCTATAAGTTCTATAAAGTAATAAATTTTATCCAGGGCCCTTTTCCCTGAGATTGTATTTCTTTTTCTTTTTCAGAAAAAGATGGAGACCCTCCTAATATTGAAAGAGCGGCAGAGACGACATGAGTTATCCGTTGTGACCCTGATCCTGTCATCTTTGCTGGTTGTTGGCCAGGCTGAAAGCACTCCCCACTTGCCTCAAAATTTAACCTGATACATTACCATCGCCTCGCCATTACAGAAGCAGAACCAAAGGATGATTCTGGCTGCCCCTCCACTGGAGCGGCATGAAACAGAGACATGCCTACACCCCTCTTTGATGGAGGGTATGGGTACCAAGTTGAGTGTGGCAGCAAAGCATGCACAAGGGAAAACGTGTATATATGTATATACAAGGTAATCTCTGTTATTCCCTGTGAGTATACCTGAATTATGATAGAGGTTGGTATCTAAACATTGTTTTTGGCTTTTAGTAGCTAAGATTATCTTTGGCTCTGCCTCTCCTCCCCAAAAGATACCAAGAGCCAATGAGTGTGGACACACATACCTTGTCCACGGGAGGATTCAGGTCACTACTCCCTCACTCGGTTAATGCCCACCTCCTTAAAAGAAATAAAAAGGGAGGAAATGTTGGGAGCCAAGAAGTTTTCGCCATTAGAAGATGGCCGACACCCTGCTTCTCTTCCTGATTTATGAGATAGAAGTTCGCGCCTAAAATGAAAGCCCGCGCACGCAGAACCAATGATGATTAGCCAAGTACTTCCCTCATTCTGAATCCCGCCCCCCTTTCTCTGCAGTGTATAAATACAGCTACCGCAGCAATAAAAGTTTGAGGCTTGATCAGGATTCTGTCTTGTCTCCATTCTTTCGCGTCTCCTGCCCTTCCCCCTTTTTTCAACCCCCACAGGTTCCTCCTCAGACTCACAAGGATTTGTCCTGCTGGTCGGGACTCCCGGGGACGCCCGGGGCCGTACACACACTGTGAGTCAATACACAGCCTATACCTCTACACACACACAAACACATACAGACATTCAAACACACAGCTCAGTGTGACTCAATGCATAGCCTATAAGAACACATGCACCCCCACACACACACCTCCCTTTGACTCATTGTATACCGTATTATATCACACACAAAACACTGTGACACAAAGTGCAACCTGTAGGTGCACATACACACACAACTGACTGCGATTAATGCACAGGCTGTATCAGCACACACACACACAAACACACACACACACCTCAGTGTGACTCAATGGTCCGCCTATACCAGAACACACAGACACACACACCCCTCACTCTGATTCAGTGCATAGTCTATACCAGAATGCACACACTGACATGGCACTCTGACTCAATGCACAATCTATAAGAACACACATGCACACACACACACACCTCAGTGTGACTCAATACACACCCTGTACTAGCACACACAAACACACACTCACAGATACAGGGCTCACTGTGATTCAATGCACAGCCTATATGAGAACACACACACATGCCTCACTGTGACTCAATCAATTGCCTATACCATCATACACACACACGCCTCACTGTGACTCAATGCAGTCTGTAGCACCACACACACACACACACACACACCAGGGACTCAATGAAAGCCTAGCAGCACACACACTCACATACACACACACACCCCGCTCACTGTGATTAAATGCACAGTCTGTGGTACCACGACAGAAACACAAATACACCTCAGTAGCTCAATAGATAGCCCATAGGAGCACACACACCTAACTGATTCAATGCTCCACCCATACCAGTGCTCATACACTCCCACAAACTCACACATACTTGCTCACTGTTACTCAATGCACAGTCTATATGAGAATATTAACACACACACAACTTATTGTGACTCAATGCACTGTCTTTACCAGCACACACACAGACACACTCACACATAACACACTGTGACTCAATTCACAGCCTATATCAGCACATATACACTCACAAGGCACACTGTGACTGAATTAAATCTTAGCAACACACACACATGTACACACACAAACATACAAGTCCGTGACTCAATGAAAAGCCCATACCAGCACACACACACAAACACATAACTGTGATTCAATGATCAGCCTCCACCAGCACACACACACCCACACAAACTCCAGTGACTCAGTGAAATAACATACCACAACACACACTCACGTACACAAACATCTCAGTGTGACTAAATACATAGTCTGTAGCCCCCCACCTACACAGACACACATACACCTCAGTGACACAACTCAAAGCCAATATGAGCACACACACACACCTAGCTGATTCAGTGTTCAAGGCATACCAGTGCACACACACACACAAACACACACACATGCTCACTGTGACTCAATGTACAGTCCATACAAGTACATACAGACACACACCACACATGACAGTGTGACTCAATGCTCAGATTTTACCAGCACACACACACACATATGGTACTGTGATTCTATGCACAATCTATACCAACACACACAAGCATACACACACACCTCAGTGTGACTCAATGCACAGCCTAAACAAGAACACACGCATACTAACACGCACACACAAATGAATCACTGTGACTCAATCAATCGCCTATACCAGCACACACAAACATGTCTCACTGTGACTCAATGCAGTCTGTAGCACAACAGACACACATGCACACACACCAGTGCATCAACAAAAGCCCACCAGCACACACACTCTCATACCCACACACTCACAGCTCACTCTGACTCAATGCACAGTCTATAACACCACACACACACACATATACACCTTAGTGACTCAATGCAAAGACCAAACGAACACACACACACACACATAACTGATTAAAGGCTCCACCCATACTACTGCAGAAAAACAAAGACACACACAGACCTGCTCACTATGACTCAATGCACAGTGTATACCAGCACACAATCACACACACATAAGAAACTGTGACTCAATTCACAGCCTCTATCAGCACAGAGACACTCACCAGGCTCACTGTGATTCAATGAAGTCTGTAGCAACACACACACACATACCTCCATGACACAATGCAAAGCTCATACCACCACACACACATAAACACCTAATTCTGATTCAATTCACAGCCTCTACCAACACACACACACACACACACACAATTACAGAGGGCTCATTGTGACTCAATGTACACTTCATAATAGGAGAAACTCATGCAACACATCGCACTGTAACTGAATGCTCAGACTGTACTACACACACAGACAACAACACACACACGGCACACTGTGACTCAATGCTCACACTATAGCACAACACACACACACACACAAACACGCACTCATATATGGCTCACTGTGACTCAATGAATCACCTATACCATCAGACACAAACACACATGGCCCACTCTGACTCAGTTCACAGCCTATATCAGCAGACAAACACAGAAAAGCACACACATGGTTTACTGAATCAATGCACGGTCTGTACTAGCACATAAACAAGGCTCACTGTGAATCAATGCACAGCCTATCCCAGCACAGACACACACACACGGCTTTGTGACTCAATGCACATCCTCTATCTATCAGGTATAGGATACGTATCATTGTTGGGAGCCAAGAAGTTTTCGCCATTAGAAGATGGCCGACACCCTGCTTCTCTTCCTGATTTATGAGATAGAAGTTCACGCCTAAAATGAAAGCCCGCGCACGCAGCACCAATGATGATTAGCCAAGCACTTCCCTCATTCTGAATCCCGCCCCCCTTTCTCTGCAGTGTATAAATACAGCTACCGCAGCAATAAAAGTTTGAGGCTTGATCAGGATTCTGTCTTGTCTCCATTCTTTCGCGTCTCCTGCCCTTCCCCCTTTTTTCAACCCCCACAGGTTCCTCCTCAGACTCACAAGGATTTGTCCTGCTGGTCGGGACTCCCGGGCACGCCCGGGGCCGTACACAATTGGCGCCCAACGTGGGGCCTGAGGAACGGATCCTGACGGAGGTAGCACGCTTACGAACGCCTGGCCACGCACCCACTGAGCCGCCGCGAGACTTTCTCGAAAGTGCAGCTTGATTAGGTCCCCGGAGGACTGGCCGCCCTTCGGCAGTCGTGACCTGAGGATAAGGTAAGCGGAGCTATAAATATGGGACAGGAATTGAGTTCCCATGAACTCTTTCTTCAGGGGATCGAGGATTCCCTCAAGATGCGGAAGATTAAGGCTAGAAAAAAAGATTTGCGTGAATTTTTTATGTTCTTGTCTGATGTTTGCCCATGGTTCCCACAGGAAGGGACAATAGATAAAAAATGCTGGAATCATGTAGGAAATTGTTTAAATGATTATTATCAAACCTTTGGGCCTTCTAAAGTGCCTGTGACTGCATTTTCATATTGGAATTTAATTAGGGAGATTCTCATGGGTCATTTTTTTGACCCCGATGTCCAAAAGGTTGTAGAGACCGGGGAAACAATTCTTAAAGCAGCCTCTCGTCTCCATTCAGCTTGTCCATCCGTTACCATTGATATGGGTTCAAATGAAGAGTTCCCAAAAATTCCAGAAACCGGTCATCATTATCCCACAGATGATAAAGTTATCCCGAAGATTTATCCTTCCCTTACTGCTATTAAGGGTGATTCCAATGATGACCAGCTTTCCCCCCAAGATCAGGAAACTCTCGATGAGCAGGCTGCTCGTTATCATCGCAATGATGATTCCTGGGGATTCCCCCTTTTGAAGCCTCCACCATCTTATAATACTCCTCATCAGATGCCTGCCTTTAGCGCCCCTGCTCCCATTGCCCCCCTGATTGATCCCCTTCGACAGGCTAAGATGGCCTTAACCCAGGAAATTTCCTCTTTGAGAGATGTTTTACAACAAAAACGGGAATGCTTGGATCTCCTAAAGGAGCTTAAGGCCCTTGAGGTGGAGCTTACTTCTTTTAATGTCTCGAACGGTCCCAATAAACCCCCGCTTCGACAAAAACCAGGATCCATTAAGTTAGCCTTCCCTGTTACTCGCAGTCAAAATTTACCCACTCAAGGTGAAATTCAAGCTGAAGATAGTGAGGAAGGGGAAGAGGAAGAGGGAGAAGAATCTCCTGAACCTGATGAGGGACCAGATATTCATAATTCTTCTGGGGGCGGCCCTTTTGAACATAAATATCACCGCCTCAATTTAAAACATATAAAAGATTTAAAATCTGCTGTCAATAATTATGGGCCCACAGCCCCTTATACATTGGCAATCTTGGAGGGATTAAGCGATCGCTGGCTGACCCCAAATGATTGGCTTACCCTGGCTCGGGTCACCCTTTCTGGGGGAGATTTTGTTTTATGGCGCACTGAATTTGCAGAAAATTGTAGAGAAACTGCCCAAAGAAATGCTGAAAACAGAACTTCCCGATCATGGACCCGAGATAAATTACTTGGCCGTCCCCCCTATGAATCCAATGAGTCTCAGGCTGCTTTTCCCCCTGGTTTGTTGGCTCAAATACAAAATGCTGGCCTTAAGGCCTGGCGCCGTCTTCCGCCTAAGGGTTCGCCCACAACTTCCTTGGCAAAAATTCGCCAGGGACCAGAAGAACCTTATTGTGAGTTTATTAGCCGCCTCACGGACGCCGCCGAGCGTGTAGTGGGTGATAGTGAAACTGATAATGCCTTTGTTAAACATTTAGCTTATGAAAATGCCAATCCGGCCTGCCAAGCTGCCCTTCGGGCTCATCGTGGTGGTAGCCTGGCTGATTACATTAAGTTGTGCTCCGGAATTGGTCCCTCCCATTCTGTTGGTCTTGCGATTGGAGCTGCTCTAAAAGATTTTATTAAAGATACATCCGTCCTAGATAAACAACAAAAAACTTGCTATAATTGCAAACAACCTGGACATTTTGCCTGGGATTGTTCATTACATAGACAAGGACAGTCATTAAAGGCTAACCCACAACAACCCCGATATCAATCCCGGGCTCCTCCCACCACCGTTTGCCCTCGTTGTAAAAGAGGCAAACATTGGTCTTCAGAATGTTTTTCAAAAACGGATATAAATGGCCAATTGCTCCCCAAAAAACAGGGAAACTTTTCACGGGGCCAGCCCCTGGCCCCTTCCTTGGAACCAAACCAAGGGGCAATTCGGTTTGTTCCTCAAAAATCTGGACAAGTTCCCTGCACCCGGATGCTGGCTCCCTCTGTCGAGCCACACCCGGAAGCGCAGGATTGGACCTCTGTGCCTCCACCGACTCAATATTAGTCCCAGAACAAGGAGTACAACCAATTCCCACAGAAGTTTATGGCCCCCTGCCCCCAAATACTTTTGGTTTAATTTTAGGAAGAGGTAGTTCCGCTTTGGCTGGCCTCCAAATTATACCTGGTGTTATTGATAATGATTATTCAGGTCAAATTACCCTTTTGGCATCTGCTTTACAAGGCCCTATATCAATCCCTAAAGGTCAAAGGATAGCACAGTTAGTATTGTTGCCCCTAAATTCTTTAAATAAGAGCCATACTAATTGTCCTAGAGCAGATGCTGCTTTTGGCTCCTCAGATGTTTATTGGGTCCAACAAATTACTCCTGAAAGGCCACTCCTAACCCTGTGGTCAGATGGAAAGAAATTTGAGGGTTTAGTCGATACAGGAGCCGATGCAACAGTTATTTCCGAAAAATATTGGCCCTCCTCTTGGCCTTGTACAGTGTCTATAACTCATTTACAAGGCATAGGACATTCTACCAATCCTAAACGGAGCTCTAAAGTTCTTACATGGATAGATACTGAAGGTAATACTGGACAGGTACAACCTTATATTTTGCCACATATCCCGTTGAATCTTTGGGGACGTGACATCCTGTCACAATTAAAGTTAATCATGGACAGCCCCAATGAGGTGGTGACCCAACTAATGCTAAACCAAGGGTTTCTACCAGGCTTAGGCTTAGGAAAAAATAATCAGGGTATTACACGACCTATTTCCCTGGCATCTAACATAAATCGCCAGGGCCTAGGCAGTTCGCCTTTTTCTTAGCGGCCATTGACCTTCCTGTGCCCCATGCGGACAAAATACGATGGAAAACTAATGATCCCGTTTGGGTGGACCAATGGTCTCTAACAGAAGAAAAACTTACAGCTGCCACAAAGTTAGTGCAGGAACAATTGGCCGCTGGACATTTAGAAGCCACTACTTCGCCATGGAATACCCCTATATTTGTGATAAAAAAGAGATCTGGCTCATGGCGACTTCTCCAAGATCTTAGGGAAATTAATAAAACAATGTTTACTATGGGAGCTTTACAGCCTGGCTTGCCTTCTCCTATTGCCATTCCAGCTGGCTATTTTAAAATCATTATTGATCTTAAAGATTGCTTTTTTACTATCCCTCTCCATCCTCAGGATAGAGAGCGTTTTGCATTTAGTCTCCCAGTAATTAATTTTAAAGGCCCAATGCCACGTTCTCAATGGAAGGTCCTCCCGCAGGGTATGGCCAATAGCCCCACCTTATGTCAAAAATTTGTTGCACAAGCTGTAGACCCTCTTAGGGCTCGTTGGCCTGGTATCTATATCATTCATTATATGGATGATATTCTTTTGGCTGGAAAATCAACTGATGAACCCCTTAAGTGTTATCAAGATTTAAAAGATAATCTTGCTTCCTCTGGCTTTCAAATTGCTTCAAATAAGGTACAATTAAAAGATCCATACTATTATCTTGGTTTTGAATTAAACAAAAAAATAATTACCACTCAAAAGATACACATACAAGTATCACATTTGCAAACCCCCAATGATTTTCAAAAATTTTTGGGAGATATTAATTGGCTACGACCGTATCTTAAACTTACTACGGGAGAGTTAAAACCCTTATTCGAGATTTTACAAGGGCCATCAGATCCCTTGTCACCCCGTAGGCTGACTAAGGAGGCTAAAAATTCTCTTCAATTAGTAGAAAAGGCCATTAGATGTCAACAGATTACCTTTTTAGATTATGGTCGTCCCTTTAGTTTGATTATTTGTGCCACTGCACATACACCCACTGGAGTCCTATGGCAAGATCATCCCCTCTTGTGGATACATTTGTCCGTATCTCCTAATAAAGTGCTTAAGACCTACCCTTCTTTAGTAGCACAGGTTCTTACTTTGGGCAGAGAAAAAAGCCGTCAATTTTTTGGCAGAGATCCTGATCATTTGATTCTCCCCTATACCAAAGAAGAGCTTAGTTGGTTATTACAAACTGATGATAAATGGTTTGTTTCCTTATCCTCCTTTCAGGGTAATATTGATAATCATTATCCACCTGATAAGCTCCTTCAGTTTGCTAGAAAACATCTGTTTATATTTCCCAAAATCACTTCTGCTGTTCCTCTGGGAGATGCTGCCCTAGTATTCACTGATGGATCATCATCCGGTGTTGCTGTATTTGTTATAAATAATCAGCCCTATAGGGTACAGTCCCCCTTTTTATCAGCACAACTTGTTGAGCTTTTTGCCATTCTTCAGGTTTTTGAGATGTTACAGAATATCCCCTTTAATTTATATACGGACAGCTCGTATATAGCTTTGTCCGTCCCCCTTTTAGAAACTGTTCCATATATTAAACCCTCTTCCAATGCTGTTCCCCTTTTTCAACAACTTCAAAGTCTTATACTTCGAAGACAAGCGCCTTTTTTTATTGATCATCTTAGGGCTCATACAGATCTTCCTGGACCCCTCTCTCAGGGCAATGATTTAGCTGATAAAAATGCCCGCCTGATGTGCACCGTAACCTCTGATTCTGTTTCTCAAGCTACTCAATTTCATCAGCTACATCATGTTAATGCACATACTCTTCGCTTAATGTTTAAGCTTACTCGAGAACAATCAAGACAAATTGTAAAAAATTGTCCAGGGTGCGTTACATTTTTACCTCTTCCACATCTTGGGGTAAACCCAAGAGGTCTATTACCTAATGAAATCTGGCAGATGGATGTTACCCATCTTGCTGAATTTGGAAAATTAAAATTTATTCATGTGTCCATTGATACCTTTAGCGGCTTTATATATGCCTCCCTTCAGGGAGGAGAAGCCACAAAAAACATTATTTCACATGTGCTCCAATGTTTTACAGTTTTAGGCAAGACTCAAATAATTAAAACAGATAATGGGCCTGGGTATACCTCCCAGGCTTTCCAAGATTTTTGCACCCGGCTTCAAATAAAACATCTTATGGGAATTCCATATAACCCCCAGGGTCAAGGCATAGTAGAAAGAGCCCATCAAACCCTTAAAAATACCATTTCCAAGCTTAAAAATAATGATTTAACTGCTACAAAAAATTCCCCAAAAAATATTCTTAGTCATGCCCTGTTTGTAATTAATTTTTTACAATTAGATAATAATGGTAGATCTGCCACCGATCGCCTTTGGCATCAAGAAACTAAAAATCAATATGCACAAGTTATGTGGAAAGACCCTTTGACCTTTAAATGGCATGGACCCGATCCACTCCTCATCTGGGGGAGGGGATCCGCATGTGTATATAATACCAAAGAAGGTGGAGCACGCTGGTTGCCTGAGCGCCTTATTAAACCTATAAGTTCTATAAAGTAATAAATTTTATCCAGGGCCCTTTTCCCTGAGATTGTATTTCTTTTTCTTTTTCAGAAAAAGATGGAGACCCTCCTAATATTGAAAGAGCGGCAGAGACGACATGAGTTATCCGTTGTGACCCTGATCCTGTCATCTTTGCTGGTTGTTGGCCAGGCTGAAAGCACTCCCCACTTGCCTCAAAATTTAACCTGATACATTACCATCGCCTCGCCATTACAGAAGCAGAACCAAAGGATGATTCTGGCTGCCCCTCCACTGGAGCGGCATGAAACAGAGACATGCCTACACCCCTCTTTGATGGAGGGTATGGGTACCAAGTTGAGTGTGGCAGCAAAGCATGCACAAGGGAAAACGTGTATATATGTATATACAAGGTAATCTCTGTTATTCCCTGTGAGTATACCTGAATTATGATAGAGGTTGGTATCTAAACATTGTTTTTGGCTTTTAGTAGCTAAGATTATCTTTGGCTCTGCCTCTCCTCCCCAAAAGATACCAAGAGCCAATGAGTGTGGACACACATACCTTGTCCACGGGAGGATTCAGGTCACTACTCCCTCACTCGGTTAATGCCCACCTCCTTAAAAGAAATAAAAAGGGAGGAAATGTTGGGAGCCAAGAAGTTTTCGCCATTAGAAGATGGCCGACACCCTGCTTCTCTTCCTGATTTATGAGATAGAAGTTCGCGCCTAAAATGAAAGCCCGCGCACGCAGAACCAATGATGATTAGCCAAGTACTTCCCTCATTCTGAATCCCGCCCCCCTTTCTCTGCAGTGTATAAATACAGCTACCGCAGCAATAAAAGTTTGAGGCTTGATCAGGATTCTGTCTTGCCTCCATTCTTTCGCGTCTCCTGCCCTTCCCCCTTTTTTCAACCCCCACAGGTTCCTCCTCAGACTCACAAGGATTTGTCCTGCTGGTCGGGACTCCCGGGGACGCCCGGGGCCGTACACACACTGTGAGTCAATACACAGCCTATACCTCTACACACACACAAACACATACAGACATTCAAACACACAGCTCAGTGTGACTCAATGCATAGCCTATAAGAACACATGCACCCCCACACACACACCTCCCTTTGACTCATTGTATACCGTATTATATCACACACAAAACACTGTGACACAAAGTGCAACCTGTAGGTGCACATACACACACAACTGACTGCGATTAATGCACAGGCTGTATCAGCACACACACACACAAACACACACACACACCTCAGTGTGACTCAATGGTCCGCCTATACCAGAACACACAGACACACACACCCCTCACTCTGATTCAGTGCATAGTCTATACCAGAATGCACACACTGACATGGCACTCTGACTCAATGCACAATCTATAAGAACACACACGCACACACACACACACCTCAGTGTGACTCAATACACACCCTGTACTAGCACACACAAACACACACTCACAGATACAGGGCTCACTGTGATTCAATGCACAGCCTATATGAGAACACACACACATGCCTCACTGTGACTCAATCAATTGCCTATACCATCATACACACACACGCCTCACTGTGACTCAATGCAGTCTGTAGCACCACACACACACACACACACACACCAGGGACTCAATGAAAGCCTAGCAGCACACACACTCACATACACACACACACCCCGCTCACTGTGATTAAATGCACAGTCTGTGGTACCACGACAGAAACACAAATACACCTCAGTAGCTCAATAGATAGCCCATAGGAGCACACACACACACACACACCTAACTGATTCAATGCTCCACCCATACCAGTGCTCATACACTCCCACAAACTCACACATACTTGCTCACTGTTACTCAATGCACAGTCTATATGAGAATATTAACACACACACAACTTATTGTGACTCAATGCACTGTCTTTACCAGCACACACACAGACACACTCACACATAACACACTGTGACTCAATTCACAGCCTATATCAGCACATATACACTCACAAGGCTCACTGTGACTGAATTAAATCTTAGCAACACACACACATGTACACACACAAACATACAAGTCCGTGACTCAATGAAAAGCCCATACCAGCACACACACACAAACACATAACTGTGATTCAATGATCAGCCTCCACCAGCGCACACACACCCACACAAACTCCAGTGACTCAGTGAAATAACATACCACAACACACACTCACGTACACAAACGTCTCAGTGTGACTAAATACATAGTCTGTAGCCCCCCACCTACACAGACACACATACACCTCAGTGACACAACTCAAAGCCAATATGAGCACACACACACACCTAGCTGATTCAGTGTTCAAGGCATACCAGTGCACACACACACACAAACACACACACATGCTCACTGTGACTCAATGTACAGTCCATACAAGTACATACAGACACACACCACACACGACAGTGTGACTCAATGCTCAGATTTTACCAGCACACACACACACATATGGTACTGTGATTCTATGCACAATCTATACCAAAACACACAAGCATACACACACACCTCAGTGTCACTCAATGCACAGCCTAAACAAGAACACACGCATACTAACACGCACACACAAATGAATCACTGTGACTCAATCAATCGCCTATACCAGCACACACAAACATGTCTCACTGTGACTCAATGCAGTCTGTAGCACAACAGACACACATGCACACACACCAGTGCATCAACAAAAGCCCACCAGCACACACACTCTCATACCCACACACTCACAGCTCACTCTGACTCAATGCACAGTCTATAACACCACACACACACACACATATACACCTTAGTGACTCAATGCAAAGACCAAACGAACACACACACACACACATAACTGATTAAAGGCTCCACCCATACTACTGCAGATAAACAAAGACACACACAGACCTGCTCACTATGACTCAATGCACAGTGTATACCAGCACACAATCACACACACATAAGAAACTGTGACTCAATTCACAGCCTCTATCAGCACAGAGACACTCACCAGGCTCACTGTGATTCAATGAAGTCTGTAGCAACACACACACACATACCTCCATGACACAATGCAAAGCTCATACCACCACACACACATAAACACCTAATTCTGATTCAATTCACAGCGTCTACCAACACACACACACACACACACACACAATTACAGAGGGCTCATTGTGACTCAATGTACACTTCATAATAGCAGAAACACATGCAACACATCACACTGTAACTGAATGCTCAGACTGTACTACACACACAGACAACACACACACGGCACACTGTGACTCAATGCTCACACTATAGCACAACACACACACAAACACGCACTCATATATGGCTCACTGTGACTCAATGAATCACCTATACCATCAGACACAAACACACATGGCCCACTCTGACTCAGTTCACAGCCTATATCAGCAGACAAACACAGAAAAGCACACACATGGTTTACTGAATCAATGCACGGTCTGTACTAGCACATAAACAAGGCTCACTGTGAATCAATGCACAGCCTATCCCAGCACAGACACACACACACGGCTTTGTGACTCAATGCACATCCTCTACCTATCAGGTATAGGATACGTATCATTGTTGGGAGCCAAGAAGTTTTCGCCATTAGAAGATGGCCGACACCCTGCTTCTCTTCCTGATTTATGAGATAGAAGTTCACGCCTAAAATGAAAGCCCGCGCACGCAGCACCAATGATGATTAGCCAAGCACTTCCCTCATTCTGAATCCCGCCCCCCTTTCTCTGCAGTGTATAAATACAGCTACCGCAGCAATAAAAGTTTGAGGCTTGATCAGGATTCTGTCTTGTCTCCATTCTTTCGCGTCTCCTGCCCTTCCCCCTTTTTTCAACCCCCACAGGTTCCTCCTCAGACTCACAAGGATTTGTCCTGCTGGTCGGGACTCCCGGGCACGCCCGGGGCCGTACACAATTGGCGCCCAACGTGGGGCCTGAGGAACGGATCCTGACGGAGGTAGCACACTTACGAACGCCTGGCCACGCACCCACTGAGCCGCCGCGAGACTTTCTCGAAAGTGCAGCTTGATTAGGTCCCCGGAGGACTGGCCGCCCTTCGGCAGTCGTGACCTGAGGATAAGGTAAGCGGAGCTATAAATATGGGACAGGAATTGAGTTCCCATGAACTCTTTCTTCAGGGGATCGAGGATTCCCTCAAGATGCGGAAGATTAAGGCTAGAAAAAAAGATTTGCGTGAATTTTTTATGTTCTTGTCTGATGTTTGCCCATGGTTCCCACAGGAAGGGACAATAGATAAAAAATGCTGGAATCATGTAGGAAATTGTTTAAATGATTATTATCAAACCTTTGGGCCTTCTAAAGTGCCTGTGACTGCATTTTCATATTGGAATTTAATTAGGGAGATTCTCATGGGTCATTTTTTTGACCCCGATGTCCAAAAGGTTGTAGAGACCGGGGAAACAATTCTTAAAGCAGCCTCTCGTCTCCATTCAGCTTGTCCATCCGTTACCATTGATATGGGTTCAAATGAAGAGTTCCCAAAAATTCCAGAAACCGGTCATCATTATCCCACAGATGATAAAGTTATCCCGAAGATTTATCCTTCCCTTACTGCTATTAAGGGTGATTCCAATGATGACCAGCTTTCCCCCCAAGATCAGGAAACTCTCGATGAGCAGGCTGCTCGTTATCATCGCAATGATGATTCCTGGGGATTCCCCCTTTTGAAGCCTCCACCATCTTATAATACTCCCCGTCAGATGCCTGCCTTTAGCGCCCCTGCTCCCATTGCCCCCCTGATTGATCCCCTTCGACAGGCTAAGATGGCCTTAACCCAGGAAATTTCCTCTTTGAGAGATGTTTTACAACAAAAACGGGAATGCTTGGATCTCCTAAAGGAGCTTAAGGCCCTTGAGGTGGAGCTTACTTCTTTTAATGTCTCGAATGGTCCCAATAAACCCCCGCTTCGACAAAAACCAGGATCCATTAAGTTAGCCTTCCCTGTTACTCGCAGTCAAAATTTACACACTCAAGGTGAAATTCAAGCTGAAGATAGTGAGGAAGGGGAAGAGGAAGAGGGAGAAGAATCTCCTGAACCTGATGAGGGACCAGATATTCATAATTCTTCTGGGGGGGGCCCTTTTGAACATAAATATCACCGCCTCAATTTAAAACATATAAAAGATTTAAAATCTGCTGTCAATAATTATGGGCCCACAGCCCCTTATACATTGGCAATCTTGGAGGGATTAAGCGATCGCTGGCTGACCCCAAATGATTGGCTTACCCTGGCTCGGGTCACCCTTTCTGGGGGAGATTTTGTTTTATGGCGCACTGAATTTGCAGAAAATTGTAGAGAAACTGCCCAAAGAAATGCTGAAAACAGAACTTCCCGATCATGGACCCGAGATAAATTACTTGGCCGTCCCCCCTATGAATCCAATGAGTCTCAGGCTGCTTTTCCCCCTGGTTTGTTGGCTCAAATACAAAATGCTGGCCTTAAGGCCTGGCGCCGTCTTCCGCCTAAGGGTTCGCCCACAACTTCCTTGGCAAAAATTCGCCAGGGACCAGAAGAGCCTTATTGTGAGTTTATTAGCCGCCTCACGGACGCCGCCGAGCGTGTAGTGGGTGATAGTGAAACTGATAATGCCTTTGTTAAACATTTAGCTTATGAAAATGCCAATCCGGCCTGCCAAGCTGCCCTTCGGGCTCATCGTGGTGGTAGCCTGGCTGATTACATTAAGTTGTGCTCCGGAATTGGTCCCTCCCATTCTGTTGGTCTTGCGATTGGAGCTGCTCTAAAAGATTTTATTAAAGATACATCCGTCCTAGATAAACAACAAAAAACTTGCTATAATTGCAAACAACCTGGACATTTTGCCCGGGATTGTTCATTACATAGACAAGGACAGTCATTAAAGGCTAACCCACAACAACCCCGATATCAATCCCGGGCTCCTCCCACCACCGTTTGCCCTCGTTGTAAAAGAGGCAAACATTGGTCTTCAGAATGTTTTTCAAAAACGGATATAAATGGCCAATTGCTCCCCAAAAAACAGGGAAACTTTTCACGGGGCCAGCCCCCGGCCCCTTCCTTGGAACCAAACCAAGGGGCAATTCGGTTTGTTCCTCAAAAATCTGGACAAGTTCCCTGCACCCGGATGTTGGCTCCCTCTGTCGAGCCACACCCGGAAGCGCAGGATTGGACCTCTGTGCCTCCACCGACTCAATATTAGTCCCAGAACAAGGAGTACAACCAATTCCCACAGAAGTTTATGGCCCCCTGCCCCCAAATACTTTTGGTTTAATTTTAGGAAGAGGTAGTTCCGCTTTGGCTGGCCTCCAAATTATACCTGGTGTTATTGATAATGATTATTCAGGTCAAATTACCCTTTTGGCATCTGCTTTACAAGGCCCTATATCAATCCCTAAAGGTCAAAGGATAGCACAGTTAGTATTGTTGCCCCTAAATTCTTTAAATAAGAGCCATACTAATTGTCCTAGAGCAGATGCTGCTTTTGGCTCCTCAGATGTTTATTGGGTCCAACAAATTACTCCTGAAAGGCCACTCCTAACCCTGTGGTCAGATGGAAAGAAATTTGAGGGTTTAGTCGATACAGGAGCCGATGCAACAGTTATTTCCGAAAAATATTGGCCCTCCTCTTGGCCTTGTACAGTGTCTATAACTCATTTACAAGGCATAGGACATTCTACCAATCCTAAACGGAGCTCTAAAGTTCTTACATGGATAGATACTGAAGGTAATACTGGACAGGTACAACCTTATATTTTGCCACATATCCCGTTGAATCTTTGGGGACGTGACATCCTGTCACAATTAAAGTTAATCATGGACAGCCCCAATGAGGTGGTGACCCAACTAATGCTAAACCAAGGGTTTCTACCAGGCTTAGGCTTAGGAAAAAATAATCAGGGTATTACACGACCTATTTCCCTGGCATCTAACATAAATCGCCAGGGCCTAGGCAGTTCGCCTTTTTCTTAGCGGCCATTGACCTTCCTGTGCCCCATGCGGACAAAATACGATGGAAAACTAATGATCCCGTTTGGGTGGACCAATGGTCTCTAACAGAAGAAAAACTTACAGCTGCCACAAAGTTAGTGCAGGAACAATTGGCCGCTGGACATTTAGAAGCCACTACTTCGCCATGGAATACCCCTATATTTGTGATAAAAAAGAGATCTGGCTCATGGCGACTTCTCCAAGATCTTAGGGAAATTAATAAAACAATGTTTACTATGGGAGCTTTACAGCCTGGCTTGCCTTCTCCTATTGCCATTCCAGCTGGCTATTTTAAAATCATTATTGATCTTAAAGATTGCTTTTTTACTATCCCTCTCCATCCTCAGGATAGAGAGCGTTTTGCATTTAGTCTCCCAGTAATTAATTTTAAAGGCCCAATGCCACGTTTTCAATGGAAGGTCCTCCCGCAGGGTATGGCCAATAGCCCCACCTTATGTCAAAAATTTGTTGCACAAGCTGTAGACCCTCTTAGGGCTCGTTGGCCTGGTATCTATATCATTCATTATATGGATGATATTCTTTTGGCTGGAAAATCAACTGATGAACTCCTTAAGTGTTATCAAGATTTAAAAGATAATCTTGCTTCCTCTGGCTTTCAAATTGCTTCAAATAAGGTACAATTAAAAGATCCATACTATTATCTTGGTTTTGAATTAAACAAAAAAATAATTACCACTCAAAAGATACACATACAAGTATCACATTTGCAAACCCCCAATGATTTTCAAAAATTTTTGGGAGATATTAATTGGCTACGACCGTATCTTAAACTTACTACGGGAGAGTTAAAACCCTTATTCGAGATTTTACAAGGGCCATCAGATCCCTTGTCACCCCGTAGGCTGACTAAGGAGGCTAAAAATTCTCTTCAATTAGTAGAAAAGGCCATTAGATGTCAACAGATTACCTTTTTAGATTATGGTCGTCCCTTTAGTTTGATTATTTGTGCCACTGCACATACACCCACTGGAGTCCTATGGCAAGATCATCCCCTCTTGTGGATACATTTGTCCGTATCTCCTAATAAAGTGCTTAAGACCTACCCTTCTTTAGTAGCACAGGTTCTTACTTTGGGCAGAGAAAAAAGCCGTCAATTTTTTGGCAGAGATCCTGATCATTTGATTCTCCCCTATACCAAAGAAGAGCTTAGTTGGTTATTACAAACTGATGATAAATGGTTTGTTTCCTTATCCTCCTTTCAGGGTAATATTGATAATCATTATCCACCTGATAAGCTCCTTCAGTTTGCTAGAAAACATCTGTTTATATTTCCCAAAATCACTTCTGCTGTTCCTCTGGGAGATGCTGCCCTAGTATTCACTGATGGATCATCATCCGGTGTTGCTGTATTTGTTATAAATAATCAGCCCTATAGGGTACAGTCCCCCTTTTTATCAGCACAACTTGTTGAGCTTTTTGCCATTCTTCAGGTTTTTGAGATGTTACAGAATATCCCCTTTAATTTATATACGGACAGCTCGTATATAGCTTTGTCCGTCCCCCTTTTAGAAACTGTTCCATATATTAAACCCTCTTCCAATGCTGTTCCCCTTTTTCAACAACTTCAAAGTCTTATACTTCGAAGACAAGCGCCTTTTTTTATTGATCATCTTAGGGCTCATACAGATCTTCCTGGACCCCTCTCTCAGGGCAATGATTTAGCTGATAAAAATGCCCGCCTGATGTGCACCGTAACCTCTGATTCTGTTTCTCAAGCTACTCAATTTCATCAGCTACATCATGTTAATGCACATACTCTTCGCTTAATGTTTAAGCTTACTCGAGAACAATCAAGACAAATTGTAAAAAATTGTCCAGGGTGCGTTACATTTTTACCTCTTCCACATCTTGGGGTAAACCCAAGAGGTCTATTACCTAATGAAATCTGGCAGATGGATGTTACCCATCTTGCTGAATTTGGAAAATTAAAATTTATTCATGTGTCCATTGATACCTTTAGCGGCTTTATATATGCCTCCCTTCAGGGAGGAGAAGCCACAAAAAACATTATTTCACATGTGCTCCAATGTTTTACAGTTTTAGGCAAGACTCAAATAATTAAAACAGATAATGGGCCTGGGTATACCTCCCAGGCTTTCCAAGATTTTTGCACCCGGCTTCAAATAAAACATCTTACGGGAATTCCATATAACCCCCAGGGTCAAGGCATAGTAGAAAGAGCCCATCAAACCCTTAAAAATACGATTTCCAAGCTTGAAAATAATGATTTAACTGCTACAAAAAATTCCCCAAAAAATATTCTTAGTCATGCCCTGTTTGTAATTAATTTTTTACAATTAGATAATAATGGTAGATCTGCCACCGATCGCCTTTGGCATCAAGAAACTAAAAATCAATATGCACAAGTTATGTGGAAAGACCCTTTGACCTTTAAATGGCATGGACCCGATCCACTCCTCATCTGGGGGAGGGGATCCGCATGTGTATATAATACCAAAGAAGGTGGAGCACGCTGGTTGCCTGAGCGCCTTATTAAACCTATAAGTTCTATAAAGTAATAAATTTTATCCAGGGCCCTTTTCCCTGAGATTGTATTTCTTTTTCTTTTTCAGAAAAAGATGGAGACCCTCCTAATATTGAAAGAGCGGCAGAGACGACATGAGTTATCCGTTGTGACCCTGATCCTGTCATCTTTGCTGGTTGTTGGCCAGGCTGAAAGCACTCCCCACTTGCCTCAAAATTTAACCTGATACATTACCATCGCCTCGCCATTACAGAAGCAGAACCAAAGGATGATTCTGGCTGCCCCTCCACTGGAGCGGCATGAAACAGAGACATGCCTACACCCCTCTTTGATGGAGGGTATGGGTACCAAGTTGAGTGTGGCAGCAAAGCATGCACAAGGGAAAACGTGTATATATGTATATACAAGGTAATCTCTGTTATTCCCTGTGAGTATACCTGAATTATGATAGAGGTTGGTATCTAAACATTGTTTTTGGCTTTTAGTAGCTAAGATTATCTTTGGCTCTGCCTCTCCTCCCCAAAAGATACCAAGAGCCAATGAGTGTGGACACACATACCTTGTCCACGGGAGGATTCAGGTCACTACTCCCTCACTCGGTTAATGCCCACCTCCTTAAAAGAAATAAAAAGGGAGGAAATGTTGGGAGCCAAGAAGTTTTCGCCATTAGAAGATGGCCGACACCCTGCTTCTCTTCCTGATTTATGAGATAGAAGTTCGCGCCTAAAATGAAAGCCCGCGCACGCAGAACCAATGATGATTAGCCAAGTACTTCCCTCATTCTGAATCCCGCCCCCCTTTCTCTGCAGTGTATAAATACAGCTACCGCAGCAATAAAAGTTTGAGGCTTGATCAGGATTCTGTCTTGCCTCCATTCTTTCGCGTCTCCTGCCCTTCCCCCTTTTTTCAACCCCCACAGGTTCCTCCTCAGACTCACAAGGATTTGTCCTGCTGGTCGGGACTCCCGGGGACGCCCGGGGCCGTACACACACTGTGAGTCAATACACAGCCTATACCTCTACACACACACAAACACATACAGACATTCAAACACACAGCTCAGTGTGACTCAATGCATAGCCTATAAGAACACATGCACCCCCCCCACACACACCTCCCTTTGACTCATTGTATACCGTATTATATCACACACAAAACACTGTGACACAAAGTGCAACCTGTAGGTGCACATACACACACAACTGACTGCGATTAATGCACAGGCTGTATCAGCACACACACACACAAACACACACACACACCTCAGTGTGACTCAATGGTCCGCCTATACCAGAACACACAGACACACACACCCCTCACTCTGATTCAGTGCATAGTCTATACCAGAATGCACACACTGACATGGCACTCTGACTCAATGCACAATCTATAAGAACACACACGCACACACACACACACCTCAGTGTGACTCAATACACACCCTGTACTAGCACACACAAACACACACTCACAGATACAGGGCTCACTGTGATTCAATGCACAGCCTATATGAGAACACACACACATGCCTCACTGTGACTCAATCAATTGCCTATACCATCATACACACACACGCCTCACTGTGACTCAATGCAGTCTGTAGCACCACACACACACACACACACACCAGGGACTCAATGAAAGCCTAGCAGCACACACACTCACATACACACACACACCCCGCTCACTGTGATTAAATGCACAGTCTGTGGTACCACGACAGAAACACAAATACACCTCAGTAGCTCAATAGATAGCCCATAGGAGCACACACACACACACTCACCTAACTGATTCAATGCTCCACCCATACCAGTGCTCATACACTCCCACAAACTCACACATACTTGCTCACTGTTACTCAATGCACAGTCTATATGAGAATATTAACACACACACAACTTATTGTGACTCAATGCACTATCTTTACCAGCACACACACAGACACACTCACACATAACACACTGTGACTCAATTCACAGCCTATATCAGCACATATACACTCACAAGGCTCACTGTGACTGAATTAAATCTTAGCAACACACACACATGTACACACACAAACATACAAGTCCGTGACTCAATGAAAAGCCCATACCAGCACACACACACAAACACATAACTATGATTCAATGATCAGCCTCCACCAGCGCACACACACCCACACAAACTCCAGTGACTCAGTGAAATAGCATACCACAACACACACTCACGTACACAAACGTCTCAGTGTGACTAAATACATAGTCTGTAGCCCCCCACCTACACAGACACACATACACCTCAGTGACACAACTCAAAGCCAATATGAGCACACACACACACCTAGCTGATTCAGTGTTCAAGGCATACCAGTGCACACACACACACAAACACACACACATGCTCACTGTGACTCAATGTACAGTCCATACAAGTACATACAGACACACACCACACACGACAGTGTGACTCAATGCTCAGATTTTACCAGCACACACACACACATATGGTACTGTAATTCTATGCACAATCTATACCAACACACACAAGGATACACACACACCTCAGTGTGACTCAATGCACAGCCTAATCAAGAACACACGCATACTAACACGCACACACAAATGAATCACTGTGACTCAATCAATCGCCTATACCAGCACACACAAACATGTCTCACTGTGACTCAATGCAGTCTGTAGCACAACAGACACACATGCACACACACCAGTGCATCAACAAAAGCCCACCAGCACACACACTCTCATACCCACACACTCACAGCTCACTCTGACTCAATGCACAGTCTATAACACCACACACACACACACATATACACCTTAGTGACTCAATGCAAAGACCAAACGAACACACACACACACACATAACTGATTAAAGGCTCCACCCATACTACTGCAGAAAAACAAAGACACACACAGACCTGCTCACTATGACTCAATGCACAGTGTATACCAGCACACAATCACACACACATAAGAAACTGTGACTCAATTCACAGCCTCTATCAGCACAGAGACACTCACCAGGCTCACTGTGATTCAATGAAGTCTGTAGCAACACACACACACATACCTCCATGACACAATGCAAAGCTCATACCACCACACACACATAAACACCTAATTCTGATTCAATTCACAGCCTCTACCAACACACACACACACACACACACAATTACAGAGGGCTCATTGTGACTCAATGTACACTTCATAATAGGAGAAACTCATGCAACACATCGCACTGTAACTGAATGCTCAGACTGTACTACACACACAGACAACAACACACACACGGCACACTGCGACTCAATGCTCACACTATAGCACAACACACACACAAACACGCACTCATATATGGCTCACTGTGACTCAATGAATCACCTATACCATCAGACACAAACACACATGGCCCACTCTGACTCAGTTCACAGCCTATGTCAGCAGACAAACACAGAAAAGCACACACATGTTTTACTGAATCAATGCATGGTCTGTACTAGCACATAAACAAGGCTCACTGTGAATCAATGCACAGCCTATCCCAGCACAGACACACACACACGGCTTTGTGACTCAATCCACATCCTATACCTATCAAGTTTAGGATACGTATCATCCTATCACACACACACTCACAGCTTAGTGTGACTCAATACAGACTCTACACCACCAAGTACACACAAAAACGTACACATACACAATTCATTCTGACCCAAGGCACATTCCATACAACTACACAAAGACACGAAGCACACACCTCAGTGTGACTCAATGCTCAGATTATACCAGCATGTACACACACACTCCCAGCTCAGTGTGACTCAGTGCACCGTCCATACCAACACCACACACACACTCACAGCTCAACTTGAATCAATGCACAGTCTACACCAGCAATCACACAACGACAAAGACAGCTCACTGTGACCCTATGAACAGTCTTTACCAACACACACACACTCACACACACACACAAGGCTCCCTGTGACTCAGTGCACAGGCTAAGCTAGCAGACATAAACACACACAGAAGCACACAATGCTCACTGTGAGGCAATACACAGCCTATATCTCTACACACACACAAACACATACAGACATTCAAACACACAGCTCAGTGTGACTCAATGCATAGCCTATAAGCACACATGAACCCCCACACACACACCTCCCTTTGACTCATTGTATACCGTATTATATCACACACAAAACACTGTGACACAAAGTGCAAACTGTAGGTGCACATACACACACAACTGACTGTGATTAATGCACAGGCTGTATCAGCACACACACACACAAACACACACACACACCTCAGTGTGACACAATGGTCCGCCTATACCAGAACACACAGACACACACACCCCTCACTCTAATTCAGTGCATAGTCTATACCAGAATGCACACACTGACATGGCACTCTGACTCAATGCACAATCTATAAGAACACACACGCACAAACACACACCCCCCAGTGTGACTCAATACACACCCTATACTAGCACACACAAACACACACTCACAGATACAGGGCTCACTGTGATTCAATGCACAGCCTATATGAGAACAACACACATGCCTCACTGTGACTCAATCAATTGCCTATACCATCATACACACACATGCCTCACTGTGACTCAATGCAGTCTGTAGCACCACACACACACACACACACCAGGGACTCAATGAAAGCCTACCAGCACACACACTCACATACACACACACACCCCGCTCACTGTGATTAAATGCACAGTCTGTGATACCACGACAGAAACACAAATACACCTCAGTAGCTCAATAGATAGCCCATAGGAGCACACACACACACACCCCTAACTGATTCAATGCTCCACACATACCAGTGCTCATACACTCCCACAAACTCACACACACTTGCTCACTGTTACTCAATGCACAGTCTATATGAGAATATTAACACACACACAACTTATTGTGACTCAATGCACTGTCTTTACCAGCACACACACAGACACACTCACACATAACACACTGTGACTCAATTCACAGCCTATATCAGCACATATACACTCACAAGGCTCACTGTGACTGAATTAAATCTTAGCAACACACACACATGCACACACACACACATACAAGTCCGTGACTCAATGAAAAGCCCATACCAGCACACACACACAAACACGTAACTGTGATTCAATGATCAGCCTCCACCAGCACACACACACACACACAAACACACATGGCTTGTTGTGACTCAATGTGCAGTTCATACTAGCACAAACACATGCAACACATCTCACTGTAACACAATGCTCAGACTGTACTACACAGACACACAACAACTGACACACACATGACACCCTGTGATGCAATGCTCAGCTTTTACCCCAAATCACACACACACACACACATACTTGGCTCACTCTGACTCAATGAACCACCTATACCATCACACACACACACATACACACACAGCTTAGTGTGACTCAATAAAGACTCTATACAACAAATTACACACACAGCGCTCACTGTGATTCCATTCACAGTCCATGCCAGTACATACAGAAACACAGGACAACCCCCAGTGTGACTCAATGCTCATATTTTACCAGAACACACACACAAACACACACAGCTCACCGTGACTCAGTGCACATCCTAAACTGGCTCACACACATGCACACACTCACACATGGCTCACTGTGACTCAGTGCACAGTCCGTTCCTGTTCAACACACACAATCACAGGTCACCTTGAATCACTGCACAACCTACACCAGCAAACACACACACACACAGCTCACTGTGACTCAATGCACAGGCTATACCAGCACACACACACACACACACATAACACACTGGGACTCAATTCACAGCCTGTATCTGCACACACTCATGAAGCTCACTCTGACACAATGAAGTCTGTGGCAACACAGACATACACACATAGACACACACAAACACACACATACCTCTGTGACTCAATGCAAAGCCCATACCAGTACACACAAACAAACTCCTAACTGTGATTCAATGCTCAGCCTCTACCAGCACACACACACACGCATGGCTCATTGTGACTCAACGTATAGCTCATACAAGCACAAACACATGCAAAACATCTCACTGTAAATCAAAGTTCAGACTGTACTACACACACACACAACCACACACACACATGGCACACTGTGACACAATGCTTAGCCTCTACCAGAACACACACACTCACAAACATGCACTCATACATGGCTCACTGTGACACAATGAACCACTTATACCATCACTCAAAAACACACTCCCACAAACACACATAGGTTACTGTGACACAGTGCACAGCCTATATGAGCAGACAATCACACAAACACACAAAATTGATCACTGACTCAATGCACAGTCTGTAGTAGCACATACACAACACTCACTGTGAGTCAATGCACTGCCTATAACAGCTCAGACACATATATATGGTTCTGTGACCCAATGCACATCCTATACCATCACACACACACACACACACACACACAGCTTAATGAGACTCAATACAGACTCTACACCACCAAATACACAAACACACACACACAGCTCACTGATTCCTTGCACAGGCCATACCACTACATACAGACACACAGCACAGACCTCAGTGTGACTCAATGCTCAGATTTTCCAGCACACACACACAAACACACACACGGCTCACAGTGATGCAGTGCACAGCTGATTCCAGCACACATGTATGCACACACACACACAGATGACTGTGTCTCAGTGCACATTCCATTCCAGCACCACACACACTGACAGCTAACCTTGAATCAATGCACAGCCTACAGCAGCAAGCACACACACACACAGCTCACTGTGACCCAATGCAGTCCGTAGCACTACAAACACACACACACACACACACAAAACCCAGTGACTCAATGAAAGCCCATACACAACACTCACTCATGTACACAAACATCTCTGTGTGACTCAATTCACAGTCTGTTGCCCCCCACCTACACAGACACACATACACTTCAGTGACTCAACTCAAAGCCAATATGAGCACACACAAACACACCTAGCTATTCAGAGTTCAAAGCATACCAGTGCACACACACACACACAAACACACACACATGCTCACTGTGACTCAATGCACAGTCCATACAAGTACATAGACACACACCACACACGACAGTGTGACTCAATGTTCAGATTTTACCAGCACACACACACACATATGGTACTGTGATTCTATGCACAATCTATACCAACACACACAAGCGTACACACACACCTCAGTGTGACTCAATGCACAGCCTAAACAAGAACACACGCATACTAACACGCACACACAAATGGATCACTGTGACTCAATCGCCTATACCAGCACACACAAACACGTCTCACTGTGACTCAATGCAATCTGTAGCACTACACACACACAAGCACACACCGCAGTACAACAAAAACACACCAGCACACACACTCTCATACACACACACTCACGGCTCACTCTGACACAATGCACAGTCTATAACACCACACACACACACATATAAACCTTAGTGACTCAATGCAAAGACAAAACGAACACACACACACATACGTAACTGATTAAAAGCTCCACCTGTACTACTGCAGAAAATCAAAGACACACACAGACCTGCTCACTACGACTCAATGCACAGTGTATACCAGCACACAATCACACACACATAAGAAACTGTGACTCAATTCACAGCCTCTATCAGCACACAGACACTCACCAGGCTCACTGTGACTCAATGAAGTCTGTTGAAACACACACACATACCTCCATGACACAATGCAAAGCTCATACCACCACACACACATAAACACCTAATTCTGATTCAAATCACAGCCTCTACCAACACACACACACACAATTACAGAGGGCTCATTGTGACTCAATGTACACTTCATAATAGCAGAAACACATGCAACACATCGCACTGTAACTGAATGCTCAGACTGTACTACACACACAGACAACAACACACACATGGCACACTGTGACTCAATGCTCAGCCAATAGGAGAACACAAACACACACAAACACGCACTCATATATGGCTCACTGTGATTCAATGAATCACCTATACCATCAGACACAAACACACATGGCCCACTGTGACTCAGTTCACAGCCTATATCAGCAGACAAACACAGAAAAGCACACACATGGTTTACTGAATCAATGCACAGTCTGTACTAGCAAATAAACAAGGCTCACTGTGAATCAATGCACAGCCTATCCCAGCACAGACACACACACACGGCTTTGTGACTCAATGCACATCCTATACCTATCAGGTATAGGATACCTATCATCCTATCACACACACACTCACAGCTTAGTGTGACTCAATACAGACTCTACACCACCAAGTACACACAAAAACGTACACATACACAATTCATTCTGACCCAAGGCACATTCCATACAACTACATACAGACACGAAGCACACACCTCAGTGTGACTCAACGCTCAGATTATACCAGCATGTACACACACACTCACAGCTCAGTGTGACTCAGTGCACCGTCCATACCAACACCACACACACACTCACAGCTCAACTTGAATCAATGCACAGTCTACACCAGCAATCACACAAAGACAAAGACAGCTCACTGTGACCCAATGCACAGTCTTTACCAACACACACACACACACACACACACACAAGGCTCCCTGTGACTCAGTGCACAGGCTAAGCTAGCAGACATAAACACACACAGAAGCACACAATGCTCACTGTGAGTCAATACACAGCCTATACCTCTACACACACACAAACACATACAGACATTCAAACACACAGCTCAGTGTTACTCAATGCATAGCCTATAAGAACACATGAACCCCCACACACACACCTCCCTTTGACTCATTGTATACCATATAATAACACACACACACACAAAACACTGTGACACAAAGTGCAACCTGTAGGTGCACATACACACACAACTGACTGCGATTAATGCACAGGCTGTATCAGCACACACACACACAAACACACACACACACAAACTCACACACACACCTCAGTGTGACTCAATGGTCCGCCTATACCAGAACACACAGACACACACACCCCTCACTCTGATTCAGTGCATAGTCTATACCAGAATGCACACACTGACATGGCACTCTGACTCAATGCACAATCTATAACAACACACATGCACACACACACAACTCAGTGTGACTCAATACACACCCTATACTAGCACACACAAACACACACTCACAGATACAGGGCTCACTGTGATTCAATGCACAGCCTATATGAGAACACACACACATGCCTCACTGTGACTCAATCAATTGCCTATACCATCATACACACACATGCCTCACTGTGACTCAATGCAGTCTGTAGCACTACACACACACACACAAACACCAGGGACTCAATGAAAGCCTAGCAGCACACACACTCACATACACACACACACCCCGCTCACTGTGATTAAATGCACAGTCTGTGGTACCACGACAGAAACACAAATACACCTCAGTAGCTCAATAGATAGCCCATAGGAGCACACACACACACACACCTAACTGATTCAATGCTCCACCCATACCAGTGCTCATACACTCCCACAAACTCACACACACTTGCTCACTGTTACTCAATGCACAGTCTATATGAGAATATTAACACACACACAACTTATTGTGACTCAATGCACTGTCTTTACCAGCACACACACAGACACACTCACACATAACACACTGTGACTCAATTCACAGCCTATATCAGCACATATACACTCACAAGGCTCACTGTGACTGAATTAAATCTTAGCAACACACACACATGCACACACACACACATACAAGTCCGTGACTCAATGAAAAGCCCATACCAGCACACACACACAAACACGTAACTGTGATTCAATGATCAGCCTCCACCAGCACACACACACACACACACAAACACACATGGCTCGTTGTGACTCAATGTACAGTTCATACTAGCACAAACACATGCAACACATCTCACTGTAACTCAATGCTCAGACTGTACTACACAGACACACAACAACAGACACACACGACACCCTGTGATGCAATGCTCAGCTTTTACCCCAAAACACACACACACACACTCATACTTGGCTCACTCTGACTCAATGAACCACCTATACCATCACACACACACACATACACACACACAGCTTAGTGTGACTCAATAAAGACTCTATACAACAAAATACACACACACAGCGCTCACTGTGATTCCATTCACAGTCCATGCCAGTACATACAGACACACAGGACACCCCTCAGTGTGACTCAATGCTCATATTTTACCAGAACACACACACAAACACACACAGCTCACCGTGACTCAGTGCACATCCTAAACTGGCTCACACACATGCACACACTCACACATGGCTCACTGTGACTCAGTGCACAGTCCGTTCCTGTTCAACACACACAATCACAGGTCACCTTGAATCACTGCACAGCCTACACCAGCAAACACACACACACACAGCTCACTGTGACTCAATGCACAGGCTATACCAGCACACACACACACACACACACACATAACACACTGGGACTCAATTCACAGCCTGTATCTGCACACAGACACTCATAAAGCTCACTCTGACACAATGAAGTCTGTGGCAACACAGACATACACACATAGACACACACAAACACACACATACCTCTGTGACTCAATGCAAAGCCCATACCAGTACACACAAACAAACTCCTAACTGTGATTCAATGCTCAGCCTCTACCAGCACACACACACACGCATGGCTCATTGTGACTCAACGTATAGTTCATACAAGCACAAACACATACAAGACATCTCACTGTAAATCAATGTTCAGACTGTACTACACACACACACAACCACACACACACATGGCACACTGTGACACAATGCTTAGCCTCTACCAGAACACACACACACACACAAACATGCACTCATACATGGCTCACTGTGACACAATGAACCACTTATACCATCACTCAAAAACACACTCCCACAAACACACATGGGTTACTGTGACACAGTGCACAGCCTATATGAGCAGACAATCACACAAACACACAAAATTGATCACTGACTCAATGCACAGTCTGTAGTAGCACATACACAACACTCACTGTGAGTCAATGCACTGCCTATACCAGCTCAGACACATATATACGGCTCTGTGACCCAATGCACATCCTATACCATCACACACACACACACACACACACACACAGCTTCATGAGACTCAATACAGACTCTACACCACCAAATACACAAACACACACACACACAGCTCACTGATTCCTTGCACAGGCCATACCACTACATACAGACACACAGCACAGAACTCAGTGTAACTCAATGCTCAGATTTTCCAGCACACACACACAAACACACACATGGCTCACAGTGATGCAGTGCACAGCTGATTCCAGCACACATGTATGCACACACACACACAGATGACTGTGTCTCAGTGCACATTCCATTCCAGCACCACACACACTGACAGCTAACCTTGAATCAATGCACAGCCTACACCAGCAAACACACACACACACAGCTCACTGTGACCCAATGCAGTCCGTAACACTACAAACACACACACACACACACACACACAAAACCCAGTGACTCAATGAAAACCCATACACAACACTCACTCATGTACACAAACAACTCAGTGTGACTCAATTCACAGTCTGTAGCCCCCCACCTAAACAGACACACATACACTTCAGTGACTCAACTCAAAGCCAATATGAGCACACACACACACACAAACACACACACATGCTCACTGTGACTCAATGCACAGTCCATACAAGTACATAGACACACAGCACACAGGACAGTGTGACTCAATGCTCAGATTTTACCAGCACACACACACACATATGGTACTGTGATTCTATGCACAATCTATACCAAAACACACAAGCATACACACACATCGCAGTGTGACTCAATGCACAGCCCAAACAAGAACACACGCATACTAACACACACACACAAATGGATCACTGTGAATCAATCGCCTATACCAGCACACACAAACACGTCTCACTGTGACTCAATGCAGTCTGTAGCAGTACACACACACACACACCCCAGTGCAACAAAATCCCACCAGCACACACACTCTCATACACACACACTCACAGCTCATTCTGACTCAATGCACAATCTATCGCACCACACACACACACACGTACACCTCAGTGACTCAATGCAAAGACCAAACGAACATACACACACACACATAACTGATTAAATGCTCCTTCTGTACTACTGCACAAACACACAGACACACACAGACCTGCTCACTATGACTCCATGCACAGTGTATACCAGCACACAATCACACACATATAAGAAAATGTGACTCAATTCACAGCCTCTATCAGCACACAGACACTCACCAGGCTCACTGTGACTCAATGAAATCTGTAGCAGCAGACACACACAGACACACACACACACCTCCATGACACAATGCAAAGCTCATACCACCGCACACACATAAACACCTAATTCTGATTCAATGCACAGCCTCTACCAACACACACAAACACACACACAATTACAGAGGGCTCATTGTGACTCAATGTACACTTCATAATAGCAGAAACACATGCAACACATCACACTGTAACTGAATGCTCAGACTATACTACACACACAGACAACAACACACACACAGCACACTGTGACTCAATGCTCACCCTATAGCACAACACACACACACACAAACACGCACTCATACATGGCTCACTGTGACTCAATGAATCACCTATACCATCAGACACAAACACACATGGCCCACTGTGACTCAGTTCACAGCCTATATCAGCAGACAAACACAGAAAAGCACACACGTGGTTCACTGACTAATGCACAATCCGTACTAGCTCATACACAAGGCTCACTGTGAATCAATGCACAGCCTATACCAGCACAGACACACACACACGGCTTTGTGACTCAATGCACATCCTATACCATCACACACACACACTCACAACTTAGTGTGACTCAATACAGACTCTACACCACCAAGTACACACAAAAACGTACACATACACAATTCATTGTGATCCAAGGCACATTCCATACAACTACCTTCAGACACGAAGCACAAACCTCAGTGTGACTCAACGCTCAGATTATACCAGCACGCACACGCAACTCAGTGTGACACAGTGCACCGTCCATATCAACACCACACACACCCTCACAGCTCAACTTGAATCAATGCACAGCCTACACCAGCAGTCACACACACAGACAAAGACAGCTCACTGTGACCCAATGCACAGTCTTTACCAACACACACACACACACAGACACACACGGCTCCCTGGGACTCTGTGCACAGTCTAAGCTAGCAGACATACACACACACAGAAGCACACAATGCTCACTGTGAGTCAGTACACAGCCTATACCTCTACACACACACACACCCAGACAGACTTTCAAACACACAGCTCAGTGTGACTCAATGCAAAGTGTATAAGAGCACATGCACCCCCACACACACACAGCTCCCTTTGACTCAGTGTATACCGTATAATATCACACACAGACACACTGTGACACAAAGTGCAACTTGTAGATGAACATACACACACAACTGACTGTGATTAATGCACAGGCTGTACCAGCACACACACACACACACAGACACACACACACACCTCAGTGTGACTCAATGGTCCGCCTATACCAGAACACACAGACACACACACCCCTCACCCTGATTCAGTGCATAGTCTATACCAGCATGCACACACTGACACGGCACTCTGACTCAATGCACAATCTATAACAACACATACGCACACACACACACCTCAGTGTGACTCAATACACACCCTATACTAGCACACACAAACACACACTCACAGATACAGGGCTCACTGTGATTCAATGCACAGCCTATATGAGAACACACACACATGCCTCACTGTGACTCAATCAATTGCCTATGCCATCATACACACACACGCCTCACTGTGACTCAATGCAGTCTGTAACACCACACACACACACACAAACTCCAGTGACTCAATGAAATCACAACACACACTCACGTACACAAACGTGTCAGTGTGACTAAATGCATAGTCTGTAGCCCCCCTCCTACACAGACACACATAGACATCAGTGACTCAACTCAAAGCCAATATGAGCATTCACACACACCTAGCTGATTCAGTGTTCAAGACATACCAGTGCACACACACACACACACACATGCTCACTGTGACTCAATGTACAGTCCATACAAGTACATAGAGACATACACCACACACAACAGTGTGACTCAATGCTCAGATTTTACCAGCACACACACACACATATGGTACTGTGATTCTATGCACAATCTATACCAACACACACAAGGATACACACACACCTCAGTGTGACTCAATGCACAGCCTAAACAAGAACACACGCATACTAACATGCACACACAAATGGATCACTGTGACTCAATCAATCGCCTATACCAGCACACACAAACATGTCTCAATGTGACTCAATGCAGTCTGTAGTACAACAGACGCACATGCACACACACCAGTGCATCAACAAAAGCCCACCAGCACACACACTCTCATACACACACACTCACGGCTCACTCTGACTCAATGCACAGTCTATAACACCACACACACACACATATACACCTTAGTGACTCAATGTAAAGACCAAACGAACACACACACACACACACATAACTGATTAAAGGCTCCACCCGTACTACTGCAGAAAAACAAAGACACACACAGACCTGCTCACTATGACTCAATGCACCGTGTATACCAGCACACAATCACACACACATAAGAAACTGTGACTCAATTCACAGCCTCTATCAGCACAGAGACACTCACCAGGCTCACTGTTACTCAATGAAGTCTGTAGCAACACACACACACATACCTCCATGACACAATGCAAAGCTCATACCACCACACACACATAATCACCTAATTCTGATTCAATTCACAGCCTCTACCAACACACACACACACACACACAATTACAGACGGCTCATTGTGACTCAATGTACACTTCATAATAGCAGAAACACAAGCAACACATCGCACTGTAACTGAATGCTCAGACTGTACTACACACACACACAACAACACACACACGGCTCACTGTGACTCAATGCTCACCCTACAGCACAACACACACACACACACAAACACGCACTCATATATGGCTCACTGTGATTCAATGAATCACCTATACCATCAGACACAAACACACATGGCCCACTGTGACTCAGTTCACAGCCTATATCAGCAGACAAACACAGAAAAGCACATACATGGTTTACTGAATCAATGCACGGTCTGTACTAGCACATAAACAAGACTCACTGTGAATCAATGCACAACCTATCCCAGCACAGACACACACACACGGCTTTGTGACTCAATGCACATCCTATACCTATCAGGTATAGGATACCTATCATCCTATCACACACACACTCACAGCTTAGTGTGACTCAATACAGACTCTACACCACCAAGTACACACAAAAACGTACACATACACAATTCATTCTGACCCAAGGCACATTCCATACAACTACATACAGACACAAAGCACACACCTCAGTGTGACTCAACGCTCAGATTATACCAGCATGTACACACACACTCACAGCTCAGTGTGACTCAGTGAACCGTCCATACCAACACCACACACACACTCACAGCTCAACTTGAATCAATGCACAGTCTACACCAGCAATCACACAAAGACAAAGACAGCTCACTGTGACCCAATGCACAGTCTTTACCAACACACACACACACACACACACACACACAAGGCTCCCTGTGACTCAGTGCACAGGCTAAGCTAGCAGACATAAACACACACAGAAGCACACAATGCTCACTGTGAGTCAATACACAGCCTATACCTCTACACACACACAAACACATACAGACATTCAAACACACAGCTCAGTGTGACTCAATGCATAGCCTATAAGACACATGAACCCCCCCACACACCACCTCCCTTTGACTCATTGTATACCATATAATATCACACACACTCACAAAACACTGTGACACAAAGTGCAACCTGTAGGTGCACATACACACACAACTGGCTGCGATTAATGCACAGGCTGTATCAGCACACACACACACAAACACACACACACACACCTCAGTGTGACCCAATGGTCCGCCTATACCAGAACACACAGACACACACCCCCCTCACTCTGATTCAGTGCATAGTCTATACCAGAATGCACACACTGACATGGCACTCTGACTCAATGCACAAGCTATAACAACACACACGCACACACACACACCTCAGTGTGACTCAATACACACCCTATACTAGCACACACAAACACACACTCACAGATACAGGGCTCACTGTGATTCAATGCACAGCCTATATGAGAACACACACACATGCCTCACTGTGACTCAATCAATTGCCTATACCATCATACACACACACGTCTCACTGTGACTCAATGCAGTCTGTAGCACCACACACACACACACACACCAGGGACTCAATGAAAGCCTACCAGCACACACACTCACATACACACACACACCCTGCTCACTGTGATTAAATGCAGTCTGTGGTAAAACTACAGAAACACATGTACACCTCAGTAGCTCAATAGATAGCCCATAGGAGCACAGACACACACACACCTAACTGATTCAATGCTCCACCCATACCAGTGCTCATACACTCCCACAAACTCACACACACTTGCTCACTGTTACTCAATGCACAGTCTATATGAGAATATTAACACACACACAACTTATTGTGACTCAATGCACTGTCTTTACCAGCACACACACAGACACACTCACACATAACACACTGTGACTCAATTCACAGCCTATATCAGCACATATACACTCACAAGGCTCACTGTGACTGAAGTAAATCTTAGCAACACACACACATGCACACACACACACATACAAGTCCGTGACTCAATGAAAAGCCCATACCAGCACACACACCCAAACACGTAACTGTGATTCAATGATCAGCCTCCAGCAGCACACACACACACACAGAAACACACATGGCTCGTTGTGACTCAATGTACAGTTCATACTAGCACAAACACATGCAACACATCTCACTGTAACTCAATGCTCAGACTGTACTACACAGACACACAACAACAGACACACACATGACACCCTGTGATGCAATGCTCAGCTTTTACCCCAAAACACACACACACTCATACTTGGCTCACTCTGACTCAATGAACCACCTATACCATCACACACACACACACACACACACAGCTTAGTGTGACTCAATAAAGACTCTATACAACAAAATACACACACACAGCGCTCACTGTGATTCCATTCACAGTCCATGCCAGTACATACAGACACACAGGACACCCCTCAGTGTGACTCAATGCTCATATTTTACCAGAACACACACACAAACACACACAGCTCACCGTGACTCAGTGCACATCCTAAACTGTCTCACACACATGCACACACTCACACATGGCTCACTGTGACTCAGTGCACAGTCCGTTCCTGTTCAACACACACAATCACAGGTCACCTTGAATCACTGCACAGCCTACACCAACAAACACACACACACACAGCTCACTGTGACTCAATGCACAGGCTATACCAGCACACACACACACACACATAACACACTGGGACTCAATTCACAGCCTGTATCTGCACACAGACACTCATAAAGCTCACTCTGACACAATGAAGTCTGTGGCAACACAGACATACACACATAGACACACACAAACACACACATACCTCTGTGACTCAATGCAAAACCCATACCAGTACACACAAACAAACTCCTAACTGTGATTCAATGCTCAGCCTCTACCAGCACACACACACACGCATGGCTCATTCTGACTCAACGTATAGCTCATACAAGCACAAACACATGTAAAACATCTCACTGTAAAACAATGTGCAGACTGTACTAAACACACACACAACCACACACACACGACACACTGTGACACAATGCTTAGCCTCTACCAGAACACACACACACACAAACATGCACTCATACATGGCTCACTGTGACACAATGAACCACTTATACCATCACTCAAAAACACACTCCCACAAACACACATGGGTTACTGTGACACAGTGCACAGCCTATATGAGCAGACAATCACACAAACACACAAAATTGATCACTGACTCAATGCACAGTCTGTAGTAGCACATACACAACACTCACTGTGAGTCAATGCACTGCCTATACCAGCTCAGACACATATATATGGTTCTGTGACCCAATGCACATCCTATACCATCACACACACACACACACACACAGCTTCATGAGACTCAATACAGACTCTACACCACCAAATACACAAACACACACACACACAGCTCACTGATTCCTTGCACAGGCCATACCACTACATACAGACACACAGCACAGACCTCAGTGTGACTCAATGCTCAGATTTTTCTGCACACACACACAAACACACACACGGCTCAGAGTGTTGCAGTGCACAGCTGATTCCAGCACACATGTATGCACACACACACACAGATGACTGAGTCTCAGTGCACATTCCATTCCAGCACCACACACACTGACAGCTAACCTTGAATCAATGCACAGCCTACACCAGCAAGCACACACACACACAGCTCACTGTGAGCCCATGCATTCCGTAGCACTACAAACACACACACACACACACAAAACCCAGTGACTCAATGAAAACCCATACACAACACTCACTCATGTACACAAACAACTCAGTGTGACTCAATTCACAGTCTGTAGCCCCCCACCTAAACAGACACACATACACTTCAGTGACTCAACTCAAAGCCAATATGAGCACACACACACACACAAACACACACACATGCTCACTGTGACTCAATGCACAGTCCATACAAGTACATAGACACAAAGCACACAGAACAGTGTGACTCAATGCTCAGATTTTACCAGCACACACACACACATATGGTACTGTGATTCTATGCACAATCTATACCAAAACACACAAGCATACACACACATCGCAGTGTGAATCAATGCACAGCCCAAACAAGAACACACGCATACTAACACACACAAACAAATGGATCACTGTGAATCAATCGCCTATACCAGCACACACAAACACGTCTCACTGTGACTCAATGCAGTCTGTAGCAGTACACACACACACACACCCCAGTGCAACAAAATCCCACCAGCACACACACTCTCATACACACACACTCATGGCTCATTCTGACTCAATGCACAATCTATCGCACCACACACACACACACGTACACCTCAGTGACTCAATGCAAAGACCAAACGAACATACACACACACACATAACTGATTAAATGCTCCTTCTGTACTACTGCACAAACACACAGACACACACAGACCTGCTCACTATGACTCCATGCACAGTGTATACCAGCACACAATCACACACATATAAGAAAATGTGACTCAATTCACAGCCTCTATCAGCACACAGACACTCACCAGGCTCACTGTGACTCAATGAAATCTGTAGCAGCAGACACACACAGACACACACACACACCTCCATGACACAATGCAAAGCTCATACCACCGCACACACATAAACACCTAATTCTGATTCAATGCACAGCCTCTACCAACACACACAAACACACACACAATTACAGAGGGCTCATTGTGACTCAATGTACACTTCATAATAGCAGAAACAAATGCAACACATCACACTGTAACTGAATGCTCAGACTATACTACACACACAGACAACAACACACACACAGCACACTGTGACTCAATGCTCACCCTATAGCACAACACACACACACACAAACACGCACTCATACATGGCTCACTGTGACTCAATGAATCACCTATACCATCAGACACAAACACACATGGCCCACTGTGACTCAGTTCACAGCCAGACAAACACAGAAAAGCACACACGTGGTTCACTGACTAATGCACAATCCGTACTAGCTCATACACAAGGCTCAATGTGAATCAATGCACAGCCTATCCCAGCACAGACACACACACACGGCTTTGTGACTCAATGCACATCCTATACCATCACACACACACACTCACAACTTAGTGTGACTCAATACAGACTCTACACCACCAAGTACACACAAAACCGTACACATACACAATTCATTGTGACCCAAGGCACATTCCATACAACTACCATCAGACACGAAGCACAAACCTCAGTGTGACTCAACGCTCAGATTATACAAACACACACACGCAACTCAGTGTGACACAGTGCACCGTCCATATCAACACCACACACACCCTCACAGCTCAACTTGAATCAATGCACAGCCTACACCAGCAGTCACACACACAGACAAAGACAGCTCATTGCGACCCAATGCACAGTCTTTACCAACACACACACACACACACACACACACACACAAGGCTCCCTGGGACTCTGTGCACAGTCTAAGCTAGCAGACATACACACACACAGAAGCACACAATGCTCACTGTGAGTCAGTACACAGCGTTTACCTCTACACACACACACACACACAGACAGACTTTCAAACACACAACTCAGTGTGACTCAATGCAAAGTCTATAAGAGCACATCAGCCCCCCCACACAGCTCCCTTTGACTCAGTGTATACCGTATAATATCACACACAGACACACTGTGACACAAAGTGCAACTTGTAGGTGAACATACACACACAACTGACTGTGATTAATGCACAGGCTGTACCAGCACACACACACACACACAGACACACACACACACCTCAGTGTGACTCAATGGTCCGCCTATACCAGAACACACAGACACACACACCCCTCACCCTGATTCAGTGCATAGTCTATACCAGCATGCACACACTGACACGGCACTCTGACTCAATGCACAATCTATAACAACACATACACACACACACACACCTCAGTGTGACTCAATACACACCATATACTAGCACACACAAACACACACTCACAGATACATGTCTCACTGTGATTCAATGCACAGCCTATATGAGAACACACACACATGCGTCACTGTGACTCAATCAATTGCCTATGCCATCATACACACACATGCCTCACTGTGACTCAATGCAGTCTGTAACACCACACACACACACACAAACTCCAGTGACTCAATGAAATCACATACCACAACACACACTCACGTACACAAACGTGTCAGTGTGACTAAATGCATAGTCTGTAGCCCCCCTCCTACACAGACACACATAGAACTCAGTGACTCAATTCAAAGCCAATATGAGCACACACACACACCTAGCTGATTCAGTGTTCAAGGCATACCAGTGCGCACACACACACACACACACATGCTCACTGTGACTCAATGTACAGTCCATACAAGTACATACAGACACACACCACACACGACAGTGTGACTCAATGCTCAGATTTTAGCAGCACACACACACACATATGGTACTGTGATTCTATGCACAATCTATACCAACACACTCAAGGATACACACACACCTCAGTGTGACTCAATGCACAGCCTAAACAAGAACACACGCATACTAACACGCACACACAAATGGATCACTGTGACTCAATCAATCGCCTATAACAGCACCCACAAACATGTCTCACTGTGACTCAATGCAGTCTGTAGCACAACAGACACACATGCACACACACCAGTGCATCAACAAAAGCCCACCAGCACACACACTCTCGTACACACACACTCACGGCTCACTCTGACTCAATGCACAGTCTATAACACCACACACACACACATATACACCTTAGTGACTCAATGCAAAAACCAAACGAATACACACACACACACCTTACTGATTCAAGGCTCCACCCATACCAGTGCTCATACACTCCCACAAACTCACACACACTTGCTCACTGTTACTCAATGCACAGTCTATATGAGAATATTAACACACACACAACTTATTGTGACTCAATGCACTGTCTTTACCAGCACACACACAGACACACTCACACATAACACACTGTGACTCAATTCACAGCCTATACACTCACAAGGCTCACTGTGACTGAAGTAAATCTTAGCAACACACACACATGCACACACACACACATACAAGTCCGTGACTCAATGAAAAGCCCATACCAGCACACACACACAAACACGTAACTGTGATTCAATGATCAGCCTCCAGCAGCACACACACACACACACAAACACACATGGCTCGTTGTGACTCAATGTGCAGTTCATACTAGCACAAACACATGCAACACATCTCACTGTAACTCAATGCTCAGACTGTACTACACAGACACACAACAACAGACACACACATGACACCCTGTGATGCAATGCTCAGCTTTTACCCAAAAACACACACACACACTCATACTTGGCTCACTCTGACTCAATGAACCACCTATACCATCACACACACACACATACACACACACAGCTTAGTGTGACTCAATAAAGACTCTATACAACAAAATACACACACACAGCGCTCACTGTGATTCCATTCACAGTCCATGCCAGTACATACAGACACACAGGACACCCCTCAGTGTGACTCAATGCTCATATTTTACCAGAACACACACACAAACACACACAGCTCACCGTGACTCAGTGCACATCCTAAACTGGCTCACACACATGCACACACTCACACATGGCTCACTGTGACTCAGTGCACAGTCCGTTCCTGTTCAACACACACAATCACAGGTCACCTTGAATCACTGCACAGCCTACACCAGCAAACACACACACACACAGCTCACTGTGACTCAATGCACAGGCTATACCAACACACACACACACACACACACATAACACACTGGGACTCAATTCACAGCCTGTATCTGCACACAGACACTCATAAAGCTCACTCTGACACAATGAAGTCTGTGGCAACACAGACATACACACATAGACACACACAAACACACACATACCTCTGTGACTCAATGCAAAGCCCATACCAGTACACACAAACAAACTCCTAACTGTGATTCAATGCTCAGCCTCTACTAGCACACACACACACGCATGGCTCATTGAGACTCAACGTATAGTTCATACAAGCACAAACACATACAAGACATCTCACTGTAAATCAATATTCAGACTGTACTACACACACACACAACCACACACACACATGGCACACTGTGACACAATGCTTAGCCTCTACCAGAACACACACACACACACAAACATGCACTCATACATGGCTCACTGTGACACAATGAACCACTTATACCATCACTCAAAAACACACTCCCACAAACACACATGGGTTACTGTGACACAGTGCACAGCCTATATGAGCAGACAATCACACAAACACACAAAATTGATCACTGACTCAATGCACAGTCTGTAGTAGCACATACACAACACTCACTGTGAGTCAATGCACTGCCTATACCAGCTCAGACACATATATACGGCTCTGTGACCCAATGCACATCCTATACCATCACACACACACACACACACACAGCTTCATGAGACTCAATACAGACTCTACACCACCAAATACACAAACACACACACACACAGCTCACTGATTCCTTGCACAGGCCATACCACTACATACAGACACACAGCACAGAACTCAGTGTAACTCAATGCTCAGATTTTCCAGCACACACACACAAACACACACATGGCTCACAGTGATGCAGTGCACAGCTGATTCCAGCACACATGTATGCACACACACACACAGATGACTGTGTCTCAGTGCACATTCCATTCCAGCACCACACACACTGACAGCTAACCTTGAATCAATGCACAGCCTACAGCAGCAAGCACACACACACAGAGCTCACTGTGACCCAATGCAGTCCGTAGCACTACAAACACACACACACACACACACAAAACCCAGTGACTCAATGAAAACCCATACACAACACTCACTCATGTACACAAACAACTCAGTGTGACTCAATTCACAGTCTGTAGCCCCCCACCTAAACAGACACACATACACTTCAGTGACTCAACTCAAAGCCAATATGAGCACACACACACACACAAACACACACACATGCTCACTGTGACTCAATGCACAGTCCATACAAGTACATAGACACACAGCACACAGGACAGTGTGACTCAATGCTCAGATTTTACCAGCACACACACACACATATGGTACTGTGATTCTATGCACAATCTATACCAAAACACACAAGCATACACACACATCGCAGTGTGACTCAATGCACAGCCCAAACAAGAACACACGCATACTAACACACACACACAAATGGATCACTGTGAATCAATCGTCTATACCAGCACACACAAACACGTCTCACTGTGACTCAATGCAGTCTGTAGCAGTACACACACACACACACCCCAGTGCAACAAAATCCCACCAGCACACACACTCTCATACACACACACTCACGGCTCATTCTGACTCAATGCACAATCTATCGCACCACACACACACACGTACACCTCAGTGACTCAATGCAAAGACCAAACGAACATACACACACACACATAACTGATTAAATGCTCCTTCTGTACTACTGCACAAACACACAGACACACACAGACCTGCTCACTATGACTCCATGCACAGTGTATACCAGCACACAATCACACACATATAAGAAAATGTGACTCAATTCACAGCCTCTATCAGCACACAGACACTCACCAGGCTCACTGTGACTCAATGAAATCTGTAGCAGCAGACACACACAGACACACACACACACCTCCATGACACAATGCAAAGCTCATACCACCGCACACACATAAACACCTAATTCTGATTCAATGCACAGCCTCTACCAACACACACAAACACACACACAATTACAGAGGGCTCATTGTGACTCAATGTACACTTCATAATAGCAGAAACACATGCAACACATCACACTGTAACTGAATGCTCAGACTATACTACACACACAGACAACAACACACACACAGCACACTGTGACTCAATGCTCACCCTATAGCACAACACACACACACACAAACACGCACTCATACATGGCTCACTGTGACTCAATGAATCACCTATACCATCAGACACAAACACACATGGCCCACTGTGACTCAGTTCACAACCAGACAAACACAGAAAAGCACACACGTGGTTCACTGACTAATGCACAATCCGTACTAGCTCATACACAAGGCTCACTGTGAATCAATGCACAGCCTATACCAGCACAGACACACACACACGGCTTTGTGACTCAATGCACATCCTATACCATCACACACACACACTCACAACTTAGTGTGACTCAATACAGACTCTACACCACCAAGTACACACAAAACCGTACACATACACAATTCATTGTGACCCAAGGCACATTCCATACAACTACCTTCAGACACGAAGCACAAACCTCAGTGTGACTCAACGCTCAGATTATACAAACACACACACGCAACTCAGTGTGACACAGTGCACCGTCCATATCAACACCACACACACCCTCACAGCTCAACTTGAATCAATGCACAGCCTACACCAGCAGTCACACACACAGACAAAGACAGCTCACTGCGACCCAATGCACAGTCTTTACCAACACATACACACACACACACACACACAAGGCTCCCTGGGACTCTGTGCACAGTCTAAGCTAGCAGACATACACACACACAGAAGCACACAATGCTCACTGTGAGTCAGTACACAGCGTTTACCTCTACACACACACACACACACACAGACAGACTTTCAAACACACAACTCAGTGTGACTCAATGCAAAGTCTATAAGAGCACATCAGCCCCCCCACACAGCTCTCTTTGACTCAGTGTATACCGTATAATATCACACACAGACACACTGTGACACAAAGTGCAACTTGTAGGTGAACATACACACACAACTGACTGTGATTAATGCACAGGCTGTACCAGCACACACACACACACACAGACACACACACACACCTCAGTGTGACTCAATGGTCCGCCTATACCAGAACACACAGACACACACACCCCTCACCCTGATTCAGTGCATAGTCTATACCAGCATGCACACACTGACACGGCACTCTGACTCAATGCACAATCTATAACAACACATACACACACACACACACCTCAGTGTGACTCAATACACACCATATACTAGCACACACAAACACACACTCACAGATATATGTCTCACTGTGATTCAATGCACAGCCTATATGAGAACACACACACATGCGTCACTGTGACTCAATCAATTGCCTATGCCATCATACACACACACGCCTCACTGTGACTCAATGCAGTCTGTAACACCACACACACACACACACAAACTCCAGTGACTCAATGAAATCACATACCACAACACACACTCACGTACACAAACGTGTCAGTGTGACTAAATGCATAGTCTGTAGCCCCCCTCCTACACAGACACACATAGACCTCAGTGACTCAACTCAAAGCCAATATGAGCACACACACACACAAAGGCCAAACGAATACACACACACACACCTTACTGATTCAAGGCTCCACCCATACCAGTGCTCATACACTCCCACAAACTCACACACACTTGCTCACTGTTACTCAATGCAGAGTCTATATGAGAATATTAACACACACACAACTTATTGTGACTCAATGCACTGTCTTTACCAGCACACACACAGACACACTCACACATAACACACTGTGACTCAATTCACAGCCTATACACTCACAAGGCTCACTGTGACTGAAGTAAATCTTAGCAACACACACACATGCACACACACACACATACAAGTCCGTGACTCAATGAAAAGCCCATACCAGCACACACACACAAACACGTAACTGTGATTCAATGATCAGCCTCCAGCAGCACACACACACACACACAAACACACATGGCTCGTTGTGACTCAATGTGCAGTTCATACTAGCACAAACACATGCAACACATCTCACTGTAACTCAATGCTCAGACTGTACTACACAGACACACAACAACAGACACACACATGACACCCTGTGATGCAATGCTCAGCTTTTACCCAAAAACACACACACACACTCATACTTGGCTCACTCTGACTCAATGAACCACCTATACCATCACACACACACACATACACACACACAGCTTAGTGTGACTCAATAAAGACTCTATACAACAAAATACACACACACAGCGCTCACTGTGATTCCATTCACAGTCCATGCCAGTACATACAGACACACAGGACACCCCTCAGTGTGACTCAATGCTCATATTTTACCAGAACACACACACAAACACACACAGCTCACCGTGACTCAGTGCACATCCTAAACTGGCTCACACACATGCACACACTCACACATGGCTCACTGTGACTCAGTGCACAGTCCGTTCCTGTTCAACACACACAATCACAGGTCACCTTGAATCACTGCACAGCCTACACCAGCAAACACACACACACACAGCTCACTGTGACTCAATGCACAGGCTATACCAACACACACACACACACACATAACACACTGGGACTCAATTCACAGCCTGTATCTGCACACAGACACTCATAAAGCTCACTCTGACACAATGAAGTCTGTGGCAACACAGACATACACACATAGACACACACAAACACACACATACCTCTGTGACTCAATGCAAAGCCCATACCAGTACACACAAACAAACTCCTAACTGTGATTCAATGCTCAGCCTCTACTAGCACACACACACACGCATGGCTCATTGAGACTCAACGTATAGTTCATACAAGCACAAACACATACAAGACATCTCACTGTAAATCAATGTTCAGACTGTACTACACACACACACAACCACACACACACATGGCACACTGTGACACAATGCTTAGCCTCTACCAGAACACACACACACACACACAAACATGCACTCATACATGGCTCACTGTGACACAATGAACCACTTATACCATCACTCAAAAACACACTCCCACAAACACACATGGGTTACTGTGACACAGTGCACAGCCTATATGAGCAGACAATCACACAAACACACAAAATTGATCACTGACTCAATGCACAGTCTGTAGTAGCACATACACAACACTCACTGTGAGTCAATGCACTGCCTATACCAGCTCAGACACATATATACGGCTCTGTGACCCAATGCACATCCTATACCATCACACACACACACACACACACACACACAGCTTCATGAGACTCAATACAGACTCTACACCACCAAATACACAAACACACACACACACAGCTCACTGATTCCTTGCACAGGCCATACCACTACATACAGACACACAGCACAGAACTCAGTGTAACTCAATGCTCAGATTTTCCAGCACACACACACAAACACACACATGGCTCACAGTGATGCAGTGCACAGCTGATTCCAGCACACATGTATGCACACACACACACAGATGACTGTGTCTCAGTGCACATTCCATTCCAGCACCACACACACTGACAGCTAACCTTGAATCAATGCACAGCCTACAGCAGCAAGCACACACACACACAGCTCACTGTGACCCAATGCAGTCCGTAGCACTACAAACACACACACACACACACACAAAACCCAGTGACTCAATGAAAGCCCATACACAACACTCACTCATGTACACAAACAACTCAGTGTGACTCAATTCACAGTCTGTAGCCCCCCACCTAAACAGACACACATACACTTCAGTGACTCAACTCAAAGCCAATATGAGCACACACACACACACAAACACACACACATGTTCACTGTGACTCAATGCACAGTCCATACAAGTACATAGACACACAGCACACAGGACAGTGTGACTCAATGCTCAGATTTTACCAGCACACACACACACATATGGTACTGTGATTCTATGCACAATCTATACCAAAACACACAAGCATACACACACATCGCAGTGTGACTCAATGCACAGCCCAAACAAGAACACACGCATACTAACACACACACACAAATGGATCACTGTGAATCAATCGCCTATACCAGCACACACAAACACGTCTCACTGTGACTCAATGCAGTCTGTAGCAGTACACACACACACACCCCAGTGCAACAAAATCCCACCAGCACACACACTCTCATACACACACACTCACGGCTCATTCTGACTCAATGCACAATCTATCGCACCACACACACACACGTACACCTCAGTGACTCAATGCAAAGACCAAACGAACATACACACACACACATAACTGATTAAATGCTCCTTCTGTACTACTGCACAAACACACAGACACACACAGACCTGCTCACTATGACTCCATGCACAGTGTATACCAGCACACAGTCACACACATATAAGAAAATGTGACTCAATTCACAGCCTCTATCAGCACACAGACACTCACCAGGCTCACTGTGACTCAATGAAATCTGTAGCAGCAGACACACACAGACACACACACACACCTCCATGACACAATGCAAAGCTCATACCACCGCACACACATAAACACCTAATTCTGATTCAATGCACAGCCTCTACCAACACACACAAACACACACACAATTACAGAGGGCTCATTGTGACTCAATGTACACTTCATAATAGCAGAAACACATGCAACACATCACACTGTAACTGAATGCTCAGACTATACTACACACACAGACAACAACACACACACAGCACACTGTGACTCAATGCTCACCCTATAGCACAACACACACACACACAAACACGCACTCATACATGGCTCACTGTGACTCAATGAATCACCTATACCATCAGACACAAACACACATGGCCCACTGTGACTCAGTTCACAGCCAGACAAACACAGAAAAGCACACGTGGTTCACTGACTAATGCACAATCCGTACTAGCTCATACACAAGGCTCACTGTGAATCAATGCACAGCCTATACCAGCACAGACACACACACACGGCTTTGTGACTCAATGCACATCCTATACCATCACACACACACACTCACAACTTAGTGTGACTCAATACAGACTCTACACCACCAAGTACACACAAAACCGTACACATACACAATTCATTGTGACCCAAGGCACATTCCATACAACTACCTTCAGACACGAAGCACAAACCTCAGTGTGACTCAACGCTCAGATTATACAAACACACACACGCAACTCAGTGTGACACAGTGCACCGTCCATATCAACACCACACACACCCTCACAGCTCAACTTGAATCAATGCACAGCCTACACCAGCAGTCACACACACAGACAAAGACAGCTCACTGCGACCCAATGCACAGTCTTTACCAACACACACACACACACACACACACACACAAGGCTCCCTGGGACTCTGTGCACAGTCTAAGCTAGCAGACATACACACACACAGAAGCACACAATGCTCACTGTGAGTCAGTACACAGCGTTTACCTCTACACACACACACACACACACAGACAGACTTTCAAACACACAACTCAGTGTGACTCAATGCAAAGTCTATAAGAGCACATCAGCCTCCCCACACAGCTCCCTTTGACTCAGTGTATACCGTATAATATCACACACAGACACACTGTGACACAAAGTGCAACTTGTAGGTGAACATACACACACAACTGACTGTGATTAATGCACAGGCTGTACCAGCACACACACACACACACAGACACACACACACACCTCAGTGTGACTCAATGGTCCGCCTATACCAGAACACACAGACACACACACCCCTCACCCTGATTCAGTGCATAGTCTATACCAGCATGCACACACTGACACGGCACTCTGACTCAATGCACAATCTATAACAACACATACACACACACACACACCTCAGTGTGACTCAATACACACCATATACTAGCACACACAAACACACACAGATACATGTCTCACTGTGATTCAATGCACACCCTATATGAGAACACACACACATGCGTCACTGTGACTCAATCAATTGCCTATGCCATCATACACACACACGCCTCACTGTGACTCAATGCAGTCTGTAACACCACACACACACACCCACAAACTCCAGTGACTCAATGAAATCACATACCACAACACACACTCACGTACACAAACGTGTCAGTGTGACTAAATGCATAGTCTGTAGCCCCCCTCCTACACAGACACACATAGAACTCAGTGACTCAACTCAAAGCCAATATGAGCACACACATACACCTAGCTGATTCAGTGTTCAAGGCATACCAGTGCACACACACACACACACACACACATGCTCACTGTGACTCAATGTACAGTCCATACAAGTACATACAGACACACACCACACACGACAGTGTGACTCAATGCTCAGATTTTAGCAGCACACACACACACATATGGTACTGTGATTCTATGCACAATCTATACCAACACACTCAAGGATACACACACACCTCAGTGTGACTCAATGCACAGCCTAAACAAGAACACACGCATACTAACACGCACACACAAATGGATCACTGTGACTCAATCAATCGCCTATACCAGCACCCACAAACATGTCTCACTGTGACTCAATGCAGTCTGTAGCACAACAGACACACATGCACACACACCAGTGCATCAACAAAAGCCCACCAGCACACACACTCTCGTACACACACACTCACGGCTCACTCTGACTCAATGCACAGTCTATAACACCACACACACACACATATACACCTTAGTGACTCAATGCAAAGACCAAACGAATACACACACACACACCTTACTGATTCAAGGCTCCACCCATACCAGTGCTCATACACTCCCACAAACTCACACACACTTGCTCACTGTTACTCAATGCACAGTCTATATGAGAATATTAACACACACACAACTTATTGTGACTCAATGCACTGTCTTTACCAGCACACACACAGACACACTCACACATAACACACTGTGACTCAATTCACAGCCTATACACTCACAAGGCTCACTGTGACTGAAGTAAATCTTAGCAACACACACACATGCACACACACACACATACAAGTCCGTGACTCAATGAAAAGCCCATACCAGCACACACACACAAACACGTAACTGTGATTCAATGATCAGCCTCCAGCAGCACACACACACACACACAAACACACATGGCTCGTTGTGACTCAATGTGCAGTTCATACTAGCACAAACACATGCAACACATCTCACTGTAACTCAATGCTCAGACTGTACTACACAGACACACAACAACAGACACACACATGACACCCTGTGATGCAATGCTCAGCTTTTACCCAAAAACACACACACACACTCATACTTGGCTCACTCTGACTCAATGAACCACCTATACCATCACACACACACACATACACACACACAGCTTAGTGTGACTCAATAAAGACTCTATACAACAAAATACACACACACAGCGCTCACTGTGATTCCATTCACAGTCCATGCCAGTACATACAGACACACAGGACACCCCTCAGTGTGACTCAATGCTCATATTTTACCAGAACACACACACAAACACACACAGCTCACCGTGACTCAGTGCACATCCTAAACTGGCTCACACACATGCACACACTCACACATGGCTCACTGTGACTCAGTGCACAGTCCGTTCCTGTTCAACACACACAATCACAGGTCACCTTGAATCACTGCACAGCCTACACCAGCAAACACACACACACACAGCTCACTGTGACTCAATGCACAGGCTATACCAACACACACACACACACACATAACACACTGGGACTCAATTCACAGCCTGTATCTGCACACAGACACTCATAAAGCTCACTCTGACACAATGAAGTCTGTGGCAACACAGACATACACACATAGACACACACAAACACACACATACCTCTGTGACTCAATGCAAAGCCCATACCAGTACACACAAACAAACTCCTAACTGTGATTCAATGCTCAGCCTCTACCAGCACACACACACACGCATGGCTCATTGTGACTCAACGTATAGTTCATACAAGCACAAACACATACAAGACATCTCACTGTAAATCAATGTTCAGACTGTACTACACACACACACAACCACACACACACATGGCACACTGTGACACAATGCTTAGCCTCTACCAGAACACACACACACACACACAAACATGCACTCATACATGGCTCACTGTGACACAATGAACCACTTATACCATCACTCAAAAACACACTCCCACAAACACACATGGGTTACTGTGACACAGTGCACAGCCTATATGAGCAGACAATCACACAAACACACAAAATTGATCACTGACTCAATGCACAGTCTGTAGTAGCACATACACAACACTCACTGTGAGTCAATGCACTGCCTATACCAGCTCAGACACATATATACGGCTCTGTGACCCAATGCACATCCTATACCATCACACACACACACACACACAGCTTCATGAGACTCAATACAGACTCTACACCACCAAATACACAAACACACACACACACAGCTCACTGATTCCTTGCACAGGCCATACCACTACATACAGACACACAGCACAGAACTCAGTGTAACTCAATGCTCAGATTTTCCAGCACACACACACAAACACACACATGGCTCACAGTGATGCAGTGCACAGCTGATTCCAGCACACATGTATGCACACACACACACAGATGACTGTGTCTCAGTGCACATTCCATTCCAGCACCACACACACTGACAGCTAACCTTGAATCAATGCACAGCCTACACCAGCAAACACACACACACACAGCTCACTGTGACCCAATGCAGTCCGCAACACTACAAAGACACACACACACACACACACAAAACCCAGTGACTCAATGAAAACCCATACACAACACTCACTCATGTACACAAACAACTCAGTGTGACTCAATTCACAGTCTGTAGCCCCCCACCTAAACAGACACACATACACTTCAGTGACTCAACTCAAAGCCAATATGAGCACACACACACACACAAACACACACACATGCTCACTGTGACTCAATGCACAGTCCATACAAGTACATAGACACACAGCACACAGGACAGTGTGACTCAATGCTCAGATTTTACCAGCACACACACACACATATGGTACTGTGATTCTATGCACAATCTATACCAAAACACACAAGCATACACACACATCGCAGTGTGACTCAATGCACAGCCCAAACAAGAACACACGCATACTAACACACACACACAAATGGATCACTGTGAATCAATCGCCTATACCAGCACACACAAACACGTCTCACTGTGACTCAATGCAGTCTGTAGCAGTACACACACACACACACCCCAGTGCAACAAAATCCCACCAGCACACACACTCTCATACACACACACTCACGGCTCATTCTGACTCAATGCACAATCTATCGCACCACACACACACACGTACACCTCAGTGACTCAATGCAAAGACCAAACGAACATACACACACACACATAACTGATTAAATGCTCCTTCTGTACTACTGCACAAACACACAGACACACACAGACCTGCTCACTATGACTCCATGCACAGTGTATACCAGCACACAATCACACACATATAAGAAAATGTGACTCAATTCACAGCCTCTATCAGCACACAGACACTCACCAGGCTCACTGTGACTCAATGAAATCTGTAGCAGCAGACACACACAGACACACACACACACCTCCATGACACAATGCAAAGCTCATACCACCGCACACACATAAACACCTAATTCTGATTCAATGCACAGCCTCTACCAACACACACAAACACACACACAATTACAGAGGGCTCATTGTGACTCAATGTACACTTCATAATAGCAGAAACACATGCAACACATCACACTGTAACTGAATGCTCAGACTGTACTACACACACAGACAACACACACACAGCACACTGTGACTCAATGCTCACCCTATAGCACAACACACACACACACAAACACGCACTCATACATGGCTCACTGTGACTCAATGAATCACCTATACCATCAGACACAAACACACATGGCCCACTGTGACTCAGTTCACAGCCTATATCAGCAGACAAACACAGAAAAGCACACACGTGGTTCACTGACTAATGCACAATCCGTACTAGCTCATACACAAGGCTCACTGTGAATCAATGCACAGCCTATACCAGCACAGACACACACACACGGCTTTGTGACTCAATGCACATCCTATACCATCACACACACACACTCACAACTTAGTGTGACTCAATACAGACTCTACACCACCAAGTACACACAAAAACGTACACATACACAATTCATTGTGATCCAAGGCACATTCCATACAACTACCTTCAGACACGAAGCACAAACCTCAGTGTGACTCAACGCTCAGATTATACCAGCACGCACACGCAACTCAGTGTGACACAGTGCACCGTCCATATCAACACCACACACACCCTCACAGCTCAACTTGAATCAATGCACAGCCTACACCAGCAGTCACACACACAGACAAAGACAGCTCACTGTGACCCAATGCACAGTCTTTACCAACACACACACACACACAGACACACACGGCTCCCTGGGACTCTGTGCACAGTCTAAGCTAGCAGACATACACACACACAGAAGCACACAATGCTCACTGTGAGTCAGTACACAGCCTATACCTCTACACACACACACACCCAGACAGACTTTCAAACACACAGCTCAGTGTGACTCAATGCAAAGTGTATAAGAGCACATGCACCCCCACACACACACAGCTCCCTTTGACTCAGTGTATACCGTATAATATCACACACAGACACACTGTGACACAAAGTGCAACTTGTAGATGAACATACACACACAACTGACTGTGATTAATGCACAGGCTGTACCAGCACACACACACACACACAGACACACACACACACCTCAGTGTGACTCAATGGTCCGCCTATACCAGAACACACAGACACACACACCCCTCACCCTGATTCAGTGCATAGTCTATACCAGCATGCACACACTGACACGGCACTCTGACTCAATGCACAATCTATAACAACACATACGCACACACACACACCTCAGTGTGACTCAGTACACACCATATACTAGCACACACAAACACACACTCACAGATACATGTCTCACTGTGATTCAATGCACAGCCTATATGAGAACACACACACATGTCTCACTGTGACTCAATCAATTGCCTATGCCATCATACACACACACGCCTCACTGTGACTCAATGCAGTCTGTAACACCACACACACACACACACAAACTCCAGTGACTCAATGAAATCACAACACACACTCACGTACACAAACGTGTCAGTGTGACTAAATGCATAGTCTGTAGCCCCCCTCCTACACAGACACACATAGACATCAGTGACTCAACTCAAAGCCAATATGAGCATTCACACACACCTAGCTGATTCAGTGTTCAAGACATACCAGTGCACACACACACACACACACATGCTCACTGTGACTCAATGTACAGTCCATACAAGTACATTCAGACATACACCACACACGACAGTGTGACTCAATGCTCAGATTTTACCAGCACACACACACACATATGGTACTGTGATTCTATGCACAATCTATACCAACACACACAAGGATACACACACACCTCAGTGTGACTCAATGCACAGCCTAAACAAGAACACACGCATACTAACATGCACACACAAATGGATCACTGTGACTCAATCAATCGCCTATACCAGCACACACAAACATGTCTCAATGTGACTCAATGCAGTCTGTAGTACAACAGACGCACATGCACACACACCAGTGCATCAACAAAAGCCCACCAGCACACACACTCTCATACACACACACTCACGGCTCACTCTGACTCAATGCACAGTCTATAACACCACACACACACACATATACACCTTAGTGACTCAATGTAAAGACCAAACGAACACACACACACACACACATAACTGATTAAAGGCTCCACCCGTACTACTGCAGAAAAACAAAGACACACACAGACCTGCTCACTATGACTCAATGCACCGTGTACACCAGCACACAATCACACACACATAAGAAACTGTGACTCAATTCACAGCCTCTATCAGCACAGAGACACTCACCAGGCTCACTGTTACTCAATGAAGTCTGTAGCAACACACACACACATACCTCCATGACACAATGCAAAGCTCATACCACCACACACACATAATCACCTAATTCTGATTCAATTCACAGCCTCTACCAACACACACACACACACACACAATTACAGACGGCTCATTGTGACTCAATGTACACTTCATAATAGCAGAAACACAAGCAACACATCGCACTGTAACTGAATGCTCAGACTGTACTACACACACACACAACAACACACACACGGCTCACTGTGACTCAATGCTCACCCTACAGCACAACACACACACAAACACGCACTCATATATGGCTCACTGTGATTCAATGAATCACCTATACCATCAGACACAAACACACATGGCCCACTGTGACTCAGTTCACAGCCTATATCAGCAGACAAACACAGAAAAGCACACACATGGTTTACTGAATCAATGCACGGTCTGTACTATCACATAAACAAGACTCACTGTGAATCAATGCACAACCTATCTCAGCACAGACACACACACACGGCTTTGTGACTCAATGCACATCCTATACCTATCAGGTATAGGATACCTATCATCCTATCACACACACACTCACAGCTTAGTGTGACTCAATACAGACTCTACACCACCAAGTACACACAAAAACGTACACATACACAATTCATTCTGACCCAAGGCACATTCCATACAACTACATACAGACACAAAGCACACACCTCAGTGTGACTCAACGCTCAGATTATACCAGCATGTACACACACACTCACAGCTCAGTGTGACTCAGTGCACCGTCCATACCAACACCACACACACACTCACAGCTCAACTTGAATCAATGCACAGTCTACACCAGCAATCACACAAAGACAAAGACAGCTCACTGTGACCCAATGCACAGTCTTTACCAACACACACACACACACACACACACACACAAGGCTCCCTGTGACTCAGTGCACAGGCTAAGCTAGCAGACATAAACACACACAGAAGCACACAATGCTCACTGTGAGTCAATACACAGCCTATACCTCTACACACACACAAACACATACAGACATTCAAACACACAGCTCAGTGTGACTCAATGCATAGCCTATAAGACACATGAACCCCCCCACACACACCTCCCTTTGACTCATTGTATACCATATAATATCACACACACTCACAAAACACTGTGACACAAAGTGCAACCTGTAGGTGCACATACACACACAACTGGCTGCGATTAATGCACAGGCTGTATCAGCACACACACACACAAACACACACACACACACCTCAGTGTGACCCAATGGTCCGCCTATACCAGAACACACAGACACACACCCCCCTCACTCTGATTCAGTGCATAGTCTATACCAGAATGCACACACTGACATGGCACTCTGACTCAATGCACAAGCTATAACAACACACATGCACACACACACACCTCAGTGTGACTCAATACACACCCTATACTAGCACACACAAACACACACTCACAGATACAGGGCTCACTGTGATTCAATGCACAGCCTATATGAGAACACACACACATGCCTCACTGTGACTCAATCAATTGCCTATACCATCATACACACACACGTCTCACTGTGACTCAATGCAGTCTGTAGCACCACACACACACACACACACCAGGGACTCAATGAAAGCCTACCAGCACACACACTCACATACACACACACACCCTGCTCACTGTGATTAAATGCAGTCTGTGGTAAAACTACAGAAACACATGTACACCTCAGTAGCTCAATAGATAGCCCATAGGAGCACAGACACACACACACCTAACTGATTCAATGCTCCACCCATACCAGTGCTCATACACTCCCACAAACTCACACACACTTGCTCACTGTTACTCAATGCACAGTCTATATGAGAATATTAACACACACACAACTTATTGTGACTCAATGCACTGTCTTTACCAGCACACACACAGACACACTCACACATAACACACTGTGACTCAATTCACAGCCTATATCAGCACATATACACTCACAAGGCTCACTGTGACTGAATTAAATCTTAGCAACACACACACATGCACACACACACACATACAAGTCCGTGACTCAATGAAAAGCCCATACCAGCACACACACCCAAACACGTAACTGTGATTCAATGATCAGCCTCCAGCAGCACACACACACACACACAAACACACATGGCTCGTTGTGACTCAATGTACAGTTCATACTAGCACAAACACATGCAACACATCTCACTGTAACTCAATGCTCAGACTGTACTACACAGACACACAACAACAGACACACACATGACACCCTGTGATGCAATGCTCAGCTTTTACTCCAAAACACACACACACACACTCATACTTGGCTCACTCTGACTCAATGAACCACCTATACCATCACACACACACACACACACACAGCTTAGTGTGACTCAATAAAGACTCTATACAACAAAATACACACACACAGCGCTCACTGTGATTCTATTCACAGTCCATGCCAGTACATACAGGCACACAGGACACCCCTCAGTGTGACTCAATGCTCATATTTTACCAGAACACACACACAAACACACACAGCTCACCGTGACTCAGTGCACATCCTAAACTGGCTCACACACATGCACACACTCACACATGGCTCACTGTGACTCAGTGCACAGTCCGTTCCTGTTCAACACACACAATCACAGGTCACCTTGAATCACTGCACAGCCTACACCAACAAACACACACACACACAGCTCACTGTGACTCAATGCACAGGCTATACCAGCACACACACACACACACACGTAACACACTGGGACTCAATTCACAGCCTGTATCTGCACACAGACACTCATAAAGCTCACTCTGACACAATGAAGTCTGTGGCAACACAGACATACACACATAGACACACACAAACACACACATACCTCTGTGACTCAATGCAAAACCCATACCAGTACACACAAACAAACTCCTAACTGTGATTCAATGCTCAGCCTCTACCAGCACACACACACACGCATGGCTCATTCTGACTCAACGTATAGCTCATACAAGCACAAACACATGTAAAACATCTCACTGTAAATCAATGTGCAGACTGTACTAAACACACACACAACCACACACACACATGACACACTGTGACACAATGCTTAGCCTCTACCAGAACACACACACACACAAACATGCACTCATACATGGCTCACTGTGACACAATGAACCACTTATACCATCACTCAAAAACACACTCCCACAAACACACATGGGTTACTGTGACACAGTGCACAGCCTATATGAGCAGACAATCACACAAACACACAAAATTGATCACTGACTCAATGCACAGTCTGTAGTAGCACATACACAACACTCACTGTGAGTCAATGCACTGCCTATACCAGCTCAGACACATATATATGGTTCTGTGACCCAATGCACATCCTATACCATCACACACACACACAGCTTCATGATACTCAATACAGACTCTACACCACCAAATACACAAACACACACACACACAGCTCACTGATTCCTTGCACAGGCCATACCACTACATACAGACACACAGCACAGACCTCAGTGTGACTCAATGCTCAGATTTTTCAGCACACACACACAAACACACACACCTCAGAATGATGCAGTGCACAGCTGATTCCAGCACACATGTATGCACACACACACACAGATGACTGAGTCTCAGTGCACATTCCATTCCAGCACCACACACACTGACAGCTAACCTTGAATCAATGCACAGCCTACACCAGCAAGCACACACACACACAGCTCACTGTGAGCCCATGCATTCCGTAGCACTACAAACAAACACACACACACACAAAACCCAGTGACTCAATGAAAACCCATACACAACACTCACTCATGTACACAAACAACTCAGTGTGACTCAATTCACAGTCTGTAGCCCCCCACCTAAACAGACACACATACACTTCAGTGACTCAACTCAAAGCCAATATGAGCACACACACACACACAAACACACACACATGCTCACTGTGACTCAATGCACAGTCCATACAAGTACATAGACACAAAGCACACAGAAAAGTGTGACTCAATGCTCAGATTTTACCAGCACACACACACACATATGGTACTGTGATTCTATGCACAATCTATACCAAAACACACAAGCATACACACACATCGCAGTGTGACTCAATGCACAGCCTAAACAAGAACACACGCATACTAACACACACACACAAATGGATCACTGTGAATCAATCGCCTATACCAGCACACACAAACACGTCTCACTGTGACTCAATGCAGTCTGTAGCAGTACACACACACACACACCCCAGTGCAACAAAATCCCACCAGCACACACACTCTCATACACACACACTCATGGCTCATTCTGACTCAATGCACAATCTATCGCACCACACACACACACACGTACACCTCAGTGACTCAATGCAAAGACCAAACGAACATACACACACACACATAACTGATTAAATGCTCCTTCTGTACTACTGCACAAACACACAGACACACACAGACCTGCTCACTATGACTCCATGCACAGTGTATACCAGCACACAATCACACACATATAAGAAAATGTGACTCAATTCACAGCCTCTATCAGCACACAGACACTCACCAGGCTCACTGTGACTCAATGAAATCTGTAGCAGCAGACACACACAGACACACACACACACCTCCATGACACAATGCAAAGCTCATACCACCGCACACACATAAACACCTAATTCTGATTCAATGCACAGCCTCTACCAACACACACAAACACACACACAATTACAGAGGGCTCATTGTGACTCAATGTACACTTCATAATAGCAGAAACAAATGCAACACATCACACTGTAACTGAATGCTCAGACTATACTACACAGACAGACAACAACACACACACAGCACACTGTGACTCAATGCTCACCCTATAGCACAACACACACACACACAAACACGCACTCATACATGGCTCACTGTGACTCAATGAATCACCTATACCATCAGACACAAACACACATGGCCCACTGTGACTCAGTTCACAGCCAGACAAACACAGAAAAGCACACACGTGGTTCACTGACTAATGCACAATCCGTACTAGCTCATACACAAGGCTCACTGTGAATCAATGCACAGCCTATACCAGCACAGACACACACACACGGCTTTGTGACTCAATGCACATCCTATACCATCACACACACACACTCACAACTTAGTGTGACTCAATACAGACTCTACACCACCAAGTACACACAAAAACGTACACATACACAATTCATTGTGACCCAAGGCACATTCCATACAACTACCTTCAGACACGAAGCACAAACCTCAGTGTGACTCAACGCTCAGATTATACAAACACACACACGCAACTCAGTGTGACACAGTGCACCGTCCATATCAACACCACACACACCCTCACAGCTCAACTTGAATCAATGCACAGCCTACACCAGCAGTCACACACACAGACAAAGACAGCTCACTGCGACCCAATGCACAGTCTTTACCAACACACACACACACACACACACAAGGCTCCCTGGGACTCTGTGCACAGTCTAAGCTAGCAGACATACACACACACAGAAGCACACAATGCTCACTGTGAGTCAGTACACAGCGTTTACCTCTACACACACACACACACACACACACAGACTTTCAAACACACAACTCAGTGTGACTCAATGCAAAGTCTATAAGAGCACATCAGCCCCCCCACACAGCTCCCTTTGACTCAGTGTATACCGTATAATATCACACACAGACACACTGTGACACAAAGTGCAACTTGTAGGTGAACATACACACACAACTGACTGTGATTAATGCACAGGCTGTACCAGCACACACACACACACACAGACACACACACACACCTCAGTGTGACTCAATGGTCTGCCTATACCAGAACACACAGACACACATCCCCCTCACCCTGATTCAGTGCATAGTCTATACCAGCATGCACACACTGACACGGCACTCTGACTCAATGCACAATCTATAACAACACATACGCACACGCACACACCTCAGTGTGACTCAATACACACCATATACTAGCACACACTCACAGATACATGTCTCACTGTGATTCAATGCACAGCCTATATGAGAACACACACACATGCGTCACTGTGACTCAATCAATTGCCTATGCCATCATACACACACACGCCTCACTGTGACTCAATGCAGTCTGTAACACCACACACACACACACAAACTCCAGTGACTCAATGAAATCACATACCACAACACACACTCACGTACACAAACGTGTCAGTGTGACTAAATGCATAGTCTGTAGCCCCCCTCCTACACAGACACACATAGAACTCAGTGACTCAACTCAAAGCCAATATGAGCACACACACACACCTAGCTGATTCAGTGTTCAAGGCATACCAGTGCACACACACACACACACACACACATGCTCACTGTGACTCAATGTACAGTCCATACAAGTACATACAGACACACACCACACACGACAGTGTGACTCAATGCTCAGATTTTAGCAGCACACACACACACATATGGTACTGTGATTCTATGCACAATCTATACCAACACACTCAAGGATACACACACACCTCAGTGTGACTCAATGCACAGCCTAAACAAGAACACACGCATACTAACACGCACACACAAATGGATCACTGTGACTCAATCAATCGCCTATACCAGCACCCACAAACATGTCTCACTGTGACTCAATGCAGTCTGTAGCACAACAGACACACATGCACACACACCAGTGCATCAACAAAAGCCCACCAGCACACACACTCTCGTACACACACACTCACGGCTCACTCTGACTCAATGCACACTCTATAACACCACACACACACACACACATATACACCTTAGTGACTCAATGCAAAGACCAAACGAATACACACACACACACCTTACTGATTCAAGGCTCCACCCATACCAGTGCTCATACACTCCCACAAACTCACACACACTTGCTCACTGTTACTCAATGCAGAGTCTATATGAGAATATTAACACACACACAACTTATTGTGACTCAATGCACTGTCTTTACCAGCACACACACAGACACACTCACACATAACACACTGTGACTCAATTCACAGCCTATACACTCACAAGGCTCACTGTGACTGAAGTAAATCTTAGCAACACACACACATGCACACACACACATACAAGTCCGTGACTCAATGAAAAGCCCATACCAGCACACACACACAAACACGTAACTGTGACTCAATGATCAGCCTCCACCAGCACACACACACACACACAAACACACATGGCTCGTTGTGACTCAATGTGCAGTTCATACTAGCACAAACACATGCAACACATCTCACTGTAACTCAATGCTCAGACTGTACTACACAGACACACAACAACAGACACACACATGACACCCTGTGATGCAATGCTCAGCTTTTACCCAAAAACACACACACACACTCATACTTGGCTCACTCTGACTCAATGAACCACCTATACCATCACACACACACACATACACACACACAGCTTAGTGTGACTCAATAAAGACTCTATACAACAAAATACACACACACAGCGCTCACTGTGATTCCATTCACAGTCCATGCCAGTACATACAGACACACAGGACACCCCTCAGTGTGACTCAATGCTCATATTTTACCAGAACACACACACAAACACACACAGCTCACCGTGACTCAGTGCACATCCTAAACTGGCTCACACACATGCACACACTCACACATGGCTCACTGTGACTCAGTGCACAGTCCGTTCCTGTTCAACACACACAATCACAGGTCACCTTGAATCACTGCACAGCCTACACCAGCAAACACACACACACACAGCTCACTGTGACTCAATGCACAGGCTATACCAGCACACACACACACACACACACATAACACACTGGGACTCAATTCACAGCCCGTATCTGCACACAGACACTCATAAAGCTCACTCTGACACAATGAAGTCTGTGGCAACACAGACATACACACATAGACACACACAAACACACACATACCTCTGTGACTCAATGCAAAGCCCATACCAGTACACACAAACAAACTCCTAACTGTGATTCAATGCTCAGCCTCTACCAGCACACACACACACGCATGGCTCATTGTGACTCAACGTATAGTTCATACAAGCACAAACACATACAAGACATCTCACTGTAAATCAATGTTCAGACTGTACTACACACACACACAACCACACACACACATGGCACACTGTGACACAATGCTTAGCCTCTACCAGAACACACACACACACACAAACATGCACTCATACATGGCTCACTGTGACACAATGAACCACTTATACCATCACTCAAAAACACACTCCCACAAACACACATAGGTTACTGTGACACAGTGCACAGCCTATATGAGCAGACAATCACACAAACACACAAAATTGATCACTTACTCAATGCACAGTCTGTAGTAGCACATACACAACACTCACTGTGAGTCAATGCACTGCCTATACCAGCTCAGACACATATATACGGCTCTGTGACCCAATGCACATCCTATACCATCACACACACACACACACACACACAGCTTCATGAGACTCAATACAGACTCTACACCACCAAATACACAAACACACACACACACAGCTCACTGATTCCTTGCACAGGCCATACCACTACATACAGACACACAGCACAGAACTCAGTGTAACTCAATGCTCAGATTTTCCAGCACACACACACAAACACACACATGGCTCACAGTGATGCAGTGCACAGCTGATTCCAGCACACATGTATGCACACACACACACAGATGACTGTGTCTCAGTGCACATTCCATTCCAGCACCACACACACTGACAGCTAACCTTGAATCAATGCACAGCCTACAGCAGCAAGCACACACACACACAGTTCACTGTGACCCCATGCAGTCCGTAGCACTACAAACACACACACACACACACACAAAACCCAGTGACTCAATGAAAACCCATACACAACACTCACTCATGTACACAAACAACTCAGTGTGACTCAATTCACAGTCTGTAGCCCCCCACCTAAACAGACACACATACACTTCAGTGACTCAACTCAAAGCCAATATGAGCACACACACACACACAAACACACACACATGCTCACTGTGACTCAATGCACAGTCCATACAAGTACATAGACACACAGCACACAGGACAGTGTGACTCAATGCTCAGATTTTACCAGCACACACACACACATATGGTACTGTGATTCTATGCACAATCTATACCAAAACACACAAGCATACACACACATCGCAGTGTGACTCAATGCACAGCCCAAACAAGAACACACGCATACTAACACACACACACAAATGGATCATTGTGAATTAATCGCCTATACCAGCACACACAAACACCTCTCACTGTGACTCAATGCAGTCTGTAGCAGTACACACACACACACACCCCAGTGCAACAAAATCCCACCAGCACACACACTCTCATACACACACACTCACGGCTCATTCTGACTCAATGCACAATCTATCGCACCACACACACACACACGTACACCTCAGTGACTCAATGCAAAGACCAAACGAACATACACACACACACATAACTGATTAAATGCTCCTTCTGTACTACTGCACAAACACACAGACACACACAGACCTGCTCACTATGACTCCATGCACAGTGTATACCAGCACACAATCACACACATATAAGAAAATGTGACTCAATTCACAGCCTCTATCAGCACACAGACACTCACCAGGCTCACTGTGACTCAATGAAATCTGTAGCAGCAGACACACACAGACACACACACACACCTCCATGACACAATGCAAAGCTCATACCACCGCACACACATAAACACCTAATTCTGATTCAATGCACAGTCTCTACCAACACACACAAACGCACACACAATTACAGAGGGCTCATTGTGACTCAATGTACACTTCATAATAGCAGAAACACATGCAACACATCACACTGTAACTGAATGCTCAGACTATACTACACACACAGACAACAACACACACACAGCACACTGTGACTCAATGCTCACCCTATAGCACAACACACACACACACAAACACGCACTCATACATGGCTCACTGTGACTCAATGAATCACCTATACCATCAGACACAAACACACATGGCCCACTGTGACTCAGTTCACAGCCAGACAAACACAGAAAAGCACACACGTGGTTCACTGACTAATGCACAATCCGTACTAGCTCATACACAAGGCTCACTGTGAATCAATGCACAGCCTATCCCAGCACAGACACACACACACGGCTTTGTGACTCAATGCACATCCTATACCATCACACACACACACTCACAACTTAGTGTGACTCAATACAGACTCTACACCACCAAGTACACACAAAAACGTACACATACACAATTCATTGTGACCCAAGGCACATTCCATACAACTACCTTCAGACACGAAGCACAAACCTCAGTGTGACTCAACGCTCAGATTATACAAACACACACACGCAACTCAGTGTGACACAGTGCACCGTCCATATCAACACCACACACACCCTCACAGCTCAACTTGAATCAATGCACAGCCTACACCAGCAGTCACACACACAGACAAAGACAGCTCACTGCGACCCAATGCACAGTCTTTACCAACACACACACACACACACACACACACACACACAAGGCTCCCTGGGACTCTGTGCACAGTCTAAGCTAGCAGACATACACACACACAGAAGCACACAATGCTCACTGTGAGTCAGTACACAGCGTTTACCTCTACACACTCACACACACACACACACACAGACTTTCAAACACACAACTCAGTGTGACTCAATGCATAGCCTATAAGACACATGAACCCCCCCACACACACCTCCCTTTGACTCATTGTATACCATATAATATCACACACACTCACAAAACACTGTGACACAAAGTGCAACCTGTAGGTGCACATACACACACAACTGGCTGCGATTAATGCACAGGCTGTATCAGCACACACACACACAAACACACACACACACACCTCAGTGTGACCCAATGGTCCGCCTATACCAGAACACACAGACACACACACCCCTCACTCTGATTCAGTGCATAGTCTATACCAGAATGCACACACTGACATGGCACTCTGACTCAATGCACAAGCTATAACAACACACACGCACACACACACACCTCAGTGTGACTCAATACACACCCTATACTAGCACACACAAACACACACTCACAGATACAGGGCTCACTGTGATTCAATGCACAGCCTATATGAGAACACACACACATGCCTCACTGTGACTCAATCAATTGCCTATACCATCATACACACACACGTCTCACTGTGACTCAATGCAGTCTGTAGCACCACACACACACACACACACCAGGGACTCAATGAAAGCCTACCAGCACACACACTCACATACACACACACACCCTGCTCACTGTGATTAAATGCAGTCTGTGGTAAAACTACAGAAACACATGTACACCTCAGTAGCTCAATAGATAGCCCATAGGAGCACAGACACACACACACCTAACTGATTCAATGCTCCACCCATACCAGTGCTCATACACTCCCACAAACTCACACACACTTGCTCACTGTTACTCAATGCACAGTCTATATGAGAATATTAACACACACACACAACTTATTGTGACTCAATGCACTGTCTTTACCAGCACACACACAGACACACTCACACATAACACACTGTGACTCAATTCACAGCCTATATCAGCACATATACACTCACAAGGCTCACTGTGACTGAATTAAATCTTAGCAACACACACACATGCACACACACACACATACAAGTCCGTGACTCAATGAAAAGCCCATACCAGCACACACACACAAACACGTAACTGTGATTCAATGATCAGCCTCCAGCAGCACACACACACACACACAAACACACATGGCTCATTGTGACTCAATGTACAGTTCATACTAGCACAAACACATGCAACACATCTCACTGTAACTCAATGCTCAGACTGTACTACACAGACACACAACAACAGACACACACATGACACCCTGTGATGCAATGCTCAGCTTTTACTCCAAAACACACACACACACACTCATACTTGGCTCACTCTGACTCAATGAACCACCTATACCATCACACACACACACACACACACAGCTTAGTGTGACTCAATAAAGACTCTATACAACAAAATACACACACACAGCGCTCACTGTGATTCCATTCACAGTCCATGCCAGTACATACAGGCACACAGGACACCCCTCAGTGTGACTCAATGCTCATATTTTACCAGAACACACACACAAACACACACAGCTCACCGTGACTCAGTGCACATCCTAAACTGGCTCACACACATGCACACACTCACACATGGCTCACTGTGACTCAGTGCACAGTCCGTTCCTGTTCAACACACACAATCACATGTCACCTTGAATCACTGCACAGCCTACACCAACAAACACACACACACACAGCTCACTGTGACTCAATGCACAGGCTATACCAGCACACACACACACACACACACATAACACACTGGGACTCAATTCACAGCCTGTATCTGCACACAGACACTCATAAAGCTCACTGTGACACAATGAAGTCTGTGGCAACACAGACATACACACATAGACACACACAAACACACACATACCTCTGTGACTCAATGCAAAACCCATACCAGTACACACAAACAAACTCCTAACTGTGATTCAATGCTCAGCCTCTACCAGCACACACACACACGCATGGCTCATTGTGACTCAACGTATAGCTCATACAAGCACAAACACATGTAAAACATCTCACTGTAAATCAATGTGCAGACTGTACTAAACACACACACAACCACACACACACGACACACTGTGACACAATGCTTAGCCTCTATCAGAACACACACACACACAAACATGCACTCATACATGGCTCACTGTGACACAATGAACCACTTATACCATCACTCAAAAACACACTCCCACAAACACACATGGGTTACTGTGACACAGTGCACAGCCTATATGAGCAGACAATCACACAAACACAAAAAATTGATCACTGACTCAATGCACAGTCTGTAGTAGCACATACACAACACTCACTGTGAGTCAATGCACTGCCTATACCAGCTCAGACACATATATATGGTTCTGTGACCCAATGCACATCCTATACCATCACACACACACACAGCTTCATGAGACTCAATACAGACTCTACACCACCAAATACACAAACACACACACACACAGCTCACTGATTCCTTGCACAGGCCATACCACTACATACAGACACACAGCACAGACCTCAGTGTGACTCAATGCTCAGATTTTTCAGCACACACACACAAACACACACACCTCAGAATGATGCAGTGCACAGCTGATTCCAGCACACATGTATGCACACACACACACAGATGACTGAGTCTCAGTGCACATTCCATTCCAGCACCACACACACTGACAGCTAACCTTGAATCAATGCACAGCCTACACCAGCAAGCACACACACACACAGCTCACTGTGAGCCCATGCATTCCGTAGCACTACAAACAAACACACACACACACAAAACCCAGTGACTCAATGAAAACCCATACACAACACTCACTCATGTACACAAACAACTCAGTGTGACTCAATTCACAGTCTGTAGCCCCCCACCTAAACAGACACATATACACTTCAGTGACTCAACTCAAAGCCAATATGAGCACACACACACACACAAACACACACACATGCTCACTGTGACTCAATGCACAGTCCATACAAGTACATAGACACAAAGCACACAGAAAAGTGTGACTCAATGCTCAGATTTTACCAGCACACACACACACATATGGTACTGTGATTCTATGCACAATCTATACCAAAACACACAAGCATACACACACATCGCAGTGTGAATCAATGCACAGCCTAAACAAGAACACACGCATACTAACACACACACACAAATGGATCACTGTGAATCAATCGCCTATACCAGCACACACAAACACGTCTCACTGTGACTCAATGCAGTCTGTAGCAGTACACACACACACACACCCCAGTGCAACAAAATCCCACCAGCACACACACTCTCATACACACACACTCATGGCTCATTCTGACTCAATGCACAATCTATCGCACCACACACACACACACGTACACCTCAGTGACTCAATGCAAAGACCAAACGAACATACACACACACACATAACTGATTAAATGCTCCTTCTGTACTACTGCACAAACACACAGACACACACAGACCTGCTCACTATGACTCCATGCACAGTGTATACCAGCACACAATCACACACATATAAGAAAATGTGACTCAATTCACAGCCTCTATCAGCACACAGACACTCACCAGGCTCACTGTGACTCAATGAAATCTGTAGCAGCAGACACACACAGACACACACACACACCTCCATGACACAATGCAAAGCTCATACCACCGCACACACATAAACACCTAATTCTGATTCAATGCACAGCCTCTACCAACACACACAAACACACACACAATTACAGAGGGCTCATTGTGACTCAATGTACACTTCATAATAGCAGAAACAAATGCAACACATCACACTGTAACTGAATGCTCAGACTATACTACACACACAGACAACAACACACACACAGCACACTGTGACTCAATGCTCACCCTATAGCACAACACACACACACACAAACACGCACTCATACATGGCTCACTGTGACTCAATGAATCACCTATACCATCAGACACAAACACACATGGCCCACTGTGACTCAGTTCACAGCCAGACAAACACAGAAAAGCACACACGTGGTTCACTGACTAATGCACAATCCGTACTAGCTCATACACAAGGCTCACTGTGAATCAATGCACAGCCTATACCAGCACAGACACACACACACGGCTTTGTGACTCAATGCACATCCTATACCATCACACACACACACTCACAACTTAGTGTGACTCAATACAGACTCTACACCACCAAGTACACACAAAAACGTACACATACACAATTCATTGTGACCCAAGGCACATTCCATACAACTACCTTCAGACACGAAACACAAACCTCAGTGTGACTCAACGCTCAGATTATACAAACACACACACGCAACTCAGTGTGACACAGTGCACCGTCCATATCAACACCACACACACCCTCACAGCTCAACTTGAATCAATGCACAGCCTACACCAGCAGTCACACACACAGACAAAGACAGCTCACTGCGACCCAATGCACAGTCTTTACCAACACACACACACACACACACACACACACAAGGCTCCCTGGGACTCTGTGCACAGTCTAAGCTAGCAGACATACACACACACAGAAGCACACAATGCTCACTGTGAGTCAGTACACAGCGTTTACCTCTACACACACACACACACACACACACACACAGACTTTCAAACACACAACTCAGTGTGACTCAATGCAAAGTCTATAAGAGCACATCAGCCCCCCCACACAGCTCCCTTTGACTCAGTGTATACCGTATAATATCACACACAGACACACTGTGACACAAAGTGCAACTTGTAGGTGAACATACACACACAACTGACTGTGATTAATGCACAGGCTGTACCAGCACACACACACACACACAGACACACACACACACCTCAGTGTGACTCAATGGTCTGCCTATACCAGAACACACAGACACACATCCCCCTCACCCTGATTCAGTGCATAGTCTATACCAGCATGCACACACTGACACGGCACTCTGACTCAATGCACAATCTAT